>NC_054497.1:15357843-15622843 GCF_017639515.1 Carcharodon carcharias
TTCACACAGCGAGTGGTTAGGGTCTGGGGTGCGCTGCCTGAGTGTGGGGAGGAGGCAGGGTCAATCGAGGCTTTCAAAAGAGATTTGGATTATTATCTGAAAAGGAAGAATGTGCAGGGCAACGGGGAGAAGGCAGGGGAATGGCACAGGGTGAATTGCTCAAGAACCAGTCCAGACAGAATAGGCTGAATGGCCTCTTTCTGTGCTGTAACAATTCTGAGAATCTGTGAAGCCATTCCGCTATGTATTCACCTTGCTTTCAGAGAGGATGACTGCACCGCTGGAGGATCAGTACTGAGGGAGTGCTGCACTGTCAGAGGGTCAGTACTGAGGGAGTGCTGCACTGTCAGAGGGTCAGTACTGAGGGAGTGCTGCACTGTCGGAGGGTCAATACTGAGGGAGTGCTGCACTGTCAGAGGGTCAGTACTGAGGGAGTGCTGCACTGTCAGAGGGTCAGTACTGAGGGAGTGCTGCACTGTCGGAGGGTCAGTACTGAGGGAGCGCTGCACTGTCAGAGGGTCAGTACTGAGGGAGTGCTGCACTGTCAGAGGGTCAGTACTGAGGGAGTGCTGCACTGTCAGAGGGTCAGTACTGAGGGAGTGCTGCACTGTCAGAGGGTCAGTACTGAGGGAGTGCTGCACTGTCGGAGGGTCAGTACTGAGGGAGCGCTGCACTGTCGGAGGGTCAGTACTGAGGGAGTGCTGCACTGTCAGAAGTGCCATTCCAGCAAGATACTGTCTGCCCTCTGGATGGAAATGACCATACAGTCGCTATCACTAAGAAGAGCAGGTGAGTTCTCCCCATTGTCCTGGTCCCTCAGCAAACATTACTAAAAACGTTTGAACCTGATTATCACTGTGTCGTTTCAGGGATTTTTCTGTGTATAAATTGGTTGCCACATTTTTGACATTTTAATACTGAGCCAGCTTCCAAAAACAGATCATTGGCTGTCAAACACTCTCGGATACCCTGATGGGCTGGTGCATGAGGGAGGATCTTTCCTCTCTGAAAGATTTATTGAATGTTGTTGGAGCAGAGTTGACAGAGCAGCTGTGTTAAAGAGACTGAGACTTCACAACACAGGAGCTTCATCCTCAACCTAATAACTAACAATCAAATCAGCAAGCACTGAAGTTGCTGCTGCTGCTTGTAGCTGCTCCTGGCAGGAAATCTGCTCTGGTAGGTCACACTCGTCACACCGTTCACTGTGGCTCATCTGCAACCACTCTGTGACCCTCCATCATCTAACTACACCTTGGTCAACCCATCTTTCTGCTGCCCTCCTCTTTGCCCTCTAGTAGTGATCTCTGTAGCTTTTCAGCTCTGATCAAAAATGGTGGAAATACTGAGACTTTCTTTCCTGGATGTCACTTTTTCCTGTTCTTTTCCTCCTTACAATTTCCAGCACCTCTTCATTGCTCTGCTGCTCTGTATATGGAATTTTAAACTTGCATCTTAGCGCTCACATTCCAAAGGCCTCTATGTTCTTGCACAGATCGTTGTTTATTGTCCAGGTTTCTGAGGCAGACAGGAAAGTGGATACAATGGAGCATCTTATGAGTTTTTTTTTGCTACAAGCTTGAGTTTCCTTATGGTTAACACATCGTTCATCTTCACAACATTACTTCTGGCTATCTCTAATTTCAGCATCGCACCTGCCATCTTCTGTTATTATTTGTCCTAAATAGACAAACTTATCTACTTGTTCCAGTGTGACATCGTTCACTTCAATCTTCACCCTAGTTTCTAATATATTCCTTCCGTCGACCATTATTTCTGTCTTTTTGGTGTTCATACTCAATCCATACTCTAAACTTCCAGATTTTACTTGATCTATGAGATTTTATAGGGGCTCTTCCGATTCTGCAAGTACAACTTACCACAAACTTGCTGGGTTCTTGCCTCCTATTTTTACCCTGGAAGTAGATCTGACTTTCTGAATAAAAGCTGAAGGGGCAAAGTTATTTCTCAATGAGCAGAAAAGTGACAAATGGGACTTTTGGAGAAGGAGGGAGTGCAAGGACTCTCTGTGAACCAGGGCTACACAAAAAATTAGATTCCCAAACCAACTTTCTGAATCATTTCCATGATAAACCTGACCTTATAAAGTAAACAGCCTTTCTTTCCTCTAGTTGCTGAAGGCCAGCAGTGCAACAAATGGAGCTGTTTGATAGCCGTCTTCAGACAGCGGTGTAGGTCTCACTGGGACCAGAGGCCACTCAATCCCCAGAAGCTGCTCTGAGGTAAATAAACCAAACATGATCCAACAATATTTCAGAAATTTAAGAGCATGGGAGATAAACATTTTTATTTTTGGTTTCGTTTTATGAAATGCTTTAGAGTTGGAACAAATTTTGTCAATTGAATAATGAGAAAGTAACATTATTATTGTGGTTAATGAATAATGAAAAAGAATTATTCTCACCCTATTCCGCAGGCCTCGTTTTTCAACACACATTCTAAGTTAGGAAGGAGCGAGAAGCAGCCAATGGTGATGTATCCTGAGAGGCTACTTCCTTCACAAGGATCGCCCAATTTAACCAGTTTAACTATGAAGTAGGTTGGTTATTTAACAGTCTATGAAAAAAAACAGCTGAAATGTTGGGAGTTTTAGACACGCTGTTCTCACACTGAGCAATGTTCACAGAGAGCAAACTTATTGCAGCCAAAAGCAGCCAATGGGCTTCAAAAATACACGAGATGGACAAAGTGATGACTGCATGAAAATTTAACGTTCCGTAGAGGACAATACTGATGGTGCCTGTATCAGTGACTATGGTCACTGTATCAGTGACCATGGTTACATGGCCTGTATCAGTGACCATGGTTACTGTATCAGTGTCCATGGTTACATGGCCTGTATCAGCAACCATGGTTACTGTATCAGTGTCCATGGTTACTGTATCAGTGACCATGGTTACATGGCCTGTATCAGCGACCATGGTTACTGTATCAGTGTCCATGGTTACTGTATCAGTGACCATGGTTACATGCCTGTATCAGTGACCATGGTTACTGTATCAGTAATACAGTAACAAATTGAATCCAAGTTCCCTGGACTTAATGGAGACAGTGTGTTCATATATGTTCATAGAGAGTGGTTATACATGTGAATCTGTGAGTTGGAGTCTGTATGACTTAAAATATGATGAAAGTTAGTAAAGGTTTGGTGAAAATCATGCTGAAACAGACTCACCTCAAGAACATGCGCAAGTCATCAATAAACCTACATTTAAAATAAATTGTCACACTGTGAACCTAACCATTCACTATTCTGTTTCTCCTGAAAACTGGAACCTACAAAAAGGAACCAAAGTACTGGCATATCCACAGCGGCATTCACAACCTCAGGATGTTCCAAAGTGTTTTCCAGACAATTCAATTTTTGAAGTTTGGTCACTGTTGTCATGTCGGAAACACAGCAGGTAATTTGTGACAGCACGATCCCACAAACAGCAATACAATAATGACCAGATCAGCTGCATTTTTTTACTGGTTGATTGAGGGTCAGGACACTGGGGAGAACTCCCCTGCTCTTTAAATATTGGCCATTGGATCTTTTATATAGGGCAGACTATGGGCTTGGTCTAAGGTCTTGTCTGCAAGACAGCACTTCTGACAGTGCAGCACTCCCTGAGCACCCTTAAGGTGTCCACAGCAATGTGTTGAGTCCTAACTGCCCTCTGAAATGGCCTAGTTGTATCAAACTGCTACAGATGGACTGCACTGGTTCAAGAAAGCAGCTCAACACCACCTTCTCATGGACAATTAAGGACGGACAACAAATGCTTAACTTGCCAGCAGTGGCCACATCCCATGAAGAATAAAAAAAACCCTCCAACAGTGCAGCACTCCCTCAGTACTGACCCTCTGATAGTGCAGTACTCCTTCCATACTGACCCTCCGACAGTGCAACACTCCCTCAGTGCTCACCCTCCAACAATGCAGCACTCCCTCAATACTGACCTTCTGACAGCTCAGTACTGACTCTCTGACAGTGTAGTACTCCCTCAGTACTGCACTGAAGGGTCAGCCTAGATTTTTTTGCTCAAGTCTTGGATTGGGACCTGAACCCATCTCTACTCACATTTTTTTAAAAAATTGACTTATGGGATGTGAGCTTCGCTGGCTAAGTTAGCATTTATTGCCAATCCTTAATTGCCCTTGAGAAGGTGATGGTGTCATGAAGATATAATAATTTTCATAATATTTTTCTGCTTTTGTAAAGTAGGTTTATGGGGGTAAATAGTTAGGTCCGTCTGTTTGTGTAATTTAATTACATTTTGTAGCCAAGCAGACTGCAAGTTGAAATTGTCAAAAGTAATAAGGTGTAGAAGTGTCTTCAATATGCTAATGAGTAAACATGGATGGGGTCTTAGCATGTAAGGTGTGAAGGGAATTTGCATTTTTAGATAGATGAAGGGGGATTTGGTTTTCAAAGGGATCTGAGTCTGTTTACAAATAGCCAGGCAAGCAAGGCTAAGGAATGTGTCTATTTTTTTGTCAAAGGTTACTGACAATATACAGTGGTAACATGAAAAGATTTATATTATGAGAAAGGTAAAGTTCCAAAGACATATGGAAACAATGGAATTTACAAATTAAAAAGGGAGAAACATATATAAAGCAGATATATTGTAAAATCTAAAAGAAGCGTGTGAAGTTTCCAGTATTTGTGCATAAGCCTGCTGTCTACAGAAACAGAAGCTGGAGAGAGCCAGTTTGAATTCCACTGTCCAGGGTATCGTGTTAATTTGCTGGATCTGTTTAAAATCTAAAATCTATTTTTTAACTGTTGCCTTACAAGGGGGTATTTGGGAGTCAGGTGGGTAGAAAGTTTAGTATGTACTATAGTGTTTAGCAACTGGAATTTTCTTTTGTTAATAAATATTTTAATTTAGTTTTTTAAAAAATCTCTGAAATTCTTAGTGGACTTATTGCTTCTGAATTCAATGTACGCATTTCGAAATAAGTACAAATTGCAGAACCGTTGTGATAGCAGGATCAAGTTTCCCTCCTGGATTTGATCTGCCTGGCACACATCATCTGCCACATCATAACAGTGGTGAGCCGCCTTCTTGAGCCGCTGCAGTCCTTGTGGTGTAGATACACCCACTGTGCTGTTAGGGAGGGAGTTCCAGGATCTTGACCCAGTGACAGTGAAGGAACGGGCGATATATTTCCAAGTCAGGATGGTGAGTGACTTGGAGGGGAACTTCCAGGCGGTGGTGTTCCCATCTATCTGCTGCCCTTGACTTCTAGATATAGTGATCGTGGGTTTATGTATATTTCCCTCCTGATACTCCCTCCCACATTGTCCTGGGTCACATTTCTCTGCATTACATTTCATTTGACCCTTATCTGCCTTAATCAAGGCCCTTCTCCATCTCTCAGTTAACCACACTCAGTGATATCCACTGAGATGAGAAATAGTCTAAATGATTCCTGATAGCCCACTATGATAGTGAATTTATTGATACTCCAACTTGCTAACCCCATCCTGAACTACCAACTGTTAACTCAGTCTAAAGTAAGTCTGGGACTGCCTGGTCACCAGGCCTCAACCCTGCACTCAACAACACAGGCAATGCTTCTCACACTCGGAGATCAAAATAAATCCAGCTCTTCTTTCAAGGAGAAAATATTCCCAGTTCTCTGGCTTTTCATTCTCAGCTTCCAATATTTAGTCACATTGCAGTAAAAGCTCAGCATCTTTCAGCAAATGCCTCACATTTTATGTGGAACCGAATCTTTGAGTTCATTTTGCTGTTTATATTGACTTGCTGAATGAACGATTCAGTGGTTTTTGTGGGGCAGTGACTAGCCAGCTGGCAAGAGTTACCTGCAGTTTATAGGAATACTGACCCCAGCATAAAATTATTTGGCAAAGTGTTTCACTGTTTATCATTAATCAACAGCGATGCTTGTTACTCGATTTCTAATGAAGCTTTGCATTCCAAGAACTTCACTGCAATCGCAAGACCCAAGATTCCAAAAGAATCCATACACTAAACTGATCCAGTGTGAGCTCCCAGTGAGCAGCTTCACCCACTGGGACCACCAATCCTGCTCACAAACTCCCCCTTTACGGAATGAGCGACATGGTATCTCTGAGTAAACTGGCCTTACATTCTCTGAAGTTTAAAAGAATTAAGCGTAATCTCTTTGAAAACAACAAGGTGCTGAAGGGGTTTGATACGGTAGACGCTGAGAGATTGTTTCCACTGGTCCAGGAATCGAAAACTTGAAGGCACAGTCTCAGGGATAAGGGGGCTGATCATTTAGGGCTGAGGTGAGGAGAAGTTTCTTCATCCAATGGACTGTGAATCTTTGGAATTCTCTACCCCAGAGAGTTGTGGATGCTCCATTGTTGAATATGTTTAATCTGGGATAAACAGATTTTTGGTCTCTCAGGGAATTAAGGGACATGGGGAGCGGGTAGGAAAGTGGAGCTGAAAGCCAAGATCAGCCATGATCGTATTGAATGATAGAGCAGGCTTAATTGACTGAGTGGTCTACTCCTGCTTCTATTTCTTGTGTTCTTATGTTTGACACATGTCCACAGCAAGAAAGTACAGCAGTGAAATGTAACCGTGTGTCCACCCAACCATTGACACATCTCTAGAGACTGTTGGTCCCTCTTTCAGTCAACTATCCATACAAACACTTGATCGCTCAGTGAACTTAAATGCAAACTTTGGCCTTCTCCCTAACACAAGCCCTACTTAATCCCCAGTCTTCTTTTACTCCTTTTCCTCTCCGGAGTCTGTGACCCACACTAGGAATCGAATTCACGGGCAACTTGACCCTTCAGTATTCATCCAAGTGGCCCATTTTTTATGGGTGAGACTGAAAGTCGGCATTGCCACTCTGGAGCTGTCACTGTTGGCGGTGCCACGCTCTCCTGGCATCACGACATGTGGGAGCCAGACGATATTACTGGATTAAATAGTAACTCTTTACAAAATCAGCACTTCCTCAGGAAACAAAAGGTCCCAGATGTAATTTACACACTCCATCCAGCCAGCCTTATTACAGGATCAGGACAGGGGCCAGGTTCTGATTCGAATTTGAAGTGTTAATATTGATCTTACAAGACCCCCTTCAAAGGTAATGGCATTAAATACAGTTTTTCAGCAAAAACAAAGATTGAGAAGGAAAGATTGAAACAAAAAGCTCTCGGCAGCAAGGGCGAATGAACAGATATAAATCTGTCAACCTCAGTGGAGAGGATTTCACTGACCATCCCCCCACCCACCCCCCACCCCCCCAACCATCCGGCAGCTCCAATCTTTTCGGGGAGGGATTTCCACGTTTCCGGCAGCTTTCATCCTTCCTGGTTTCATTCCTAAATCACCTGATTCCAATTTTAAGGAGATTTCCCATCAGAGGAAATATTTCCTCACAGAATCATAAAATGACGCCGTACAGAAGGAGGCCACTTGGCCCATTAGGTCAGTGCTGGCTCTTTGACTCATCCAATTAATCCCGCTCCTTGCTCTTTCCCCATGGCCCTGCAATTATTTCCTTTCCAAATATTTATCCAATTTCTCTTTGACAGTTTCTGTTGAATCTGCTTCCACCGCCCTTTCAGGCAGCGCCTTCCAGATATAACAACACCATTGAATCTTTTAATCATTTTGAACAATTTGATCAGATGAATGTTTTCTAATTATATTTAATGGGATATTTCTGTTTTGCACCTTCACACCACCACCTCTTAAAACTAATGGTGGAAGGACAGCTTTCACCCCCAGCAAACCTCTCAGATTTGTCAGCTTTGTCGATCTTAACCACAAGCTACAGAAATTAAAACCGGCACAGCCACGAAGAGGTTAAGAACGACCTGGAATTTGAAGGGACTGAGATCCACTTGTTGGTGAAGCCTGTCCAGCATTCATCCAGAGCTTGAATAAATCTGTTGTCTCCTGTATGAGGTTAATCGAATGTTGCTGACTAGAACCTTCTGCATGAAAACCACATCAGCTTTGAAAGGGAGCCAGCTGGGGTGGGTGAGCTCGGTTTTCTGAGTTGTGTGTTTTAGGATGTGAGTAGGAGTTGATGGGTTTGGGTGAGGCTTAAGATGACAGTTCTGATTTATCCTTGGGGAACCCAAATACTAAAAAAACAGCCTTCATCCACCTACACAACAAGTTAATAAAGTCCTCGGTGTTTAAAGAGAAATTCAACCAGACCCGAAAGCTAATATCGTCATTAACCATCGAGCAGCTTCCGGTTACAATCCCATTATATTCCTGTCACATTCCCATTAAATTACTGTTATAACTCTGTTATATTACTGTCAAATTCCCATTACATTTCCATTATATTCCCCTTACTTTTCATTCTATCCAACTTCATTCCCATTAAATTCCAATTAACAGTGTTTTGCTGGGTTCCTCATTATAAAGTGTGTGATATTACAACTCAGGACCAGAAATTAAAACAGGACTGGAAATATTCCAGCAAACAGCGAGGACTATTTATTTAGTTATTAATTCATTTTTGATTCATATTTTGTGTATTTGACAGGAAAATGAGGACAAGGGATAACTTCTATTTTGCATTTGAACTGTTCCCAGGGGTTAGATACAGAGTAAAGTTCCCTCTAAACTGTCCCCATCAAACACTCCCAGGGCAGGTACAGCTCGGGGTTAGATACAGAGTAAATCTCCCTCTACTCTGTCCCCATCACACACTCCCAGGACAGGTACAGCATGGGGTTAAATACAGAGTAAAGTTCCAATTACATGGTCCCCATCAAGTACTCCCAGGACAGGTACAGCACGGGGTTAGATACAAAGTAAAGCTCCCTCTACGCTGTCCCCATCAAACACTCCCAGGACAGGTACAGCACAGGGTTAGATACAGAATAAAGCTCCCTCTACACTCTCCCCATCAAACACTCCCAGGACAGGTACAGCACAGGGTTAGATACAGAGTAAAGCTCCCTCTACACTGTCCCCATCAAACACTCCCAGGACAAGCACAGCATGGGGTTAGGAATGGAATAAAGAGCTTTACCATTAATATTATATTCCACTTACGGAAGTATTATTTGCTGGCCATATAGAATGTTACTGCAGTATAAATGTTGCCAATTAAAAAGAGATGATTATGGTGTTACTGTACGCAGGTGACCAGAGCTATCCTTCCCCTCTTATTGACTCACAGGGATAGGTAACCATCCTTATTTCCTTAACTTCCCCCATATCCACAGCACTAACCTGGCAGAACAGATCAGAAGAGCAGATTTGGGTCTCTCAGACTCCCTCTTCACAGCGCCCAACACCTTCTCTAATATCTGTGTGCATTTTGGTAAATTTTCCGAAAACAATACTCTACGTGTGGTCTTGGCTATGTTTTTCGATGTTGTTGCTCTTTGGTACAGTGACCAGTTAGTGGCCGCTCTTACTTGTAGAGAGCTTGACTCTCCTCCAGGTGCTCAGGGCTCTGCTGGCATTGCAACTCGTTCACTTAAATTAATCAACCTTGCCAGTTTTTGATCTGTTACGAAATTCTGACATTCTATTATATACCAGAGCCTTTCCCCCATGTATGGGATAAGCTCCACATCGCAGGACAGTGCAATAGGACAGTGCAGGGGGTCAGTGCAGGAGGACAGTGCGGGAGGACAGTGCAGGAGGACAGTGCAGGGGGACAGTGCAGGTGGACAGTGCGGGAGGACAGTGCGGGAGGACAGTGCGGGAGGACAGTGCAGGAGGACAGTGCAGGGGGACAGTGCAGGGGGACAGTGCAGGGGGACAGTGCAGGGGAACAGTGAGGGAGGACAGTGCAGGGGGACAGTGCAGGGGGACAGTGCAGGAGGACAGTGCAGTAGGACAGTGCGGGAGGACAGTGCAGGGGGACAGTGCAGGAGGACAGTGAGGGAGGACAGTGCAGGAGGACAGTGCAGGAGGACAGTGAGGGAGGACAGTGCAGGGGGACAGTGCAGGAGGACAGTGCAGGGGGACAGTGCAGGAGGACAGTGAGGGAGGACAGTGCAGGGGGACAGTGCAGGAGGACAGTGCAGGGGGACAGTGCAGGAGGACAGTGCAGGGGGACAGTGCGGGTGGACAGTGCGGGTGGACAGTGCAGGAGGGCAGTGCAGGGGGACAGTGCAGAGGGACAGTGCGGGAGGACAGTGCGGGTGGACAGTGCAGGGGGACAGTGCAGGGGGACAGTGAGGGAGGACAGTGCAGGGGGACAGCGCAGGGGGACAGTGCAGGAGGACAGTGCGGGAGGACAGTGCAGAGGGACAGTGTAGGAGGACAGTGCGGGAGGACAGTGCAGAGGGACAGTGCGGGAGGACAGTGCAGGGGGACAGTGCAGGAGGAAAGTGCAGGGGGACAGTGCAGGGGGACAGTGAGGGAGGACAGTGCAGGGGGACAGTGCAGGGGGACAGTGCAGGAGGACAGTGCAGGGGGACAGTGCAGGGGGACAGTGCAGGAGGACAGTGCAGGGGGACAGTGCAGGGGGACAGTGCAGGAGGACAGTGCAGGGGGACAGTGCAGGGGGACAGTGCAGGAGGGCAGTGCAGGAGGACAGTGCGGGTGGACAGTGCAGGAGGGCAGTGCAGGAGGACAGTGCGGGTGGACAGTGCAGGAGGGCAGTGCAGGGGGACAGTGCAGGGGGACAGTGCAGGAGGGCAGTGCAGGAGGACAGTGCGGGTGGACAGTGCAGGAGGGCAGTGCAGGAGGGCAGTGCAGGAGGACAGTGCAGGTGGACAGTGCAGGAGGGCAGTGCGGGTGGACAGTGCAGGGGGACAGTGCAGGAGGGCAGTGCGGGAGGACAGTGCAGGAGGGCAGTGCAGGAGGACAGTGCGGGTGGAGAGTGCAGGAGGGCAGTGCAGGGGGACAGTGCGGGTGGACAGTGCAGGAGGGCAGTGCGAGTGGACAGAGCAGGAGGGCAGTGCGGGGGAACAGTGCAGGGGGACAGTGCAGGAGGGCAGTGCGGGGGGACAGTGCAGGTGGACAGAGCAGGAGGGCAGTGCGGGTGGACAGTGCAGGGGGACAGTGCAGGAGGGCAGTGCGGGAGGACAGTGCAGGAGGGCAGTGCGGGTGGACAGTGCAGGGGGACAGTGCAGGAGGGCAGTGCGGGGGGACAGTGCAGGTGGACTGAGCAGGAGGGCAGTGCGGGTGGACAGTGCAGGGGGACAGTGCAGGAGGACAGTGCGGGTGGACAGTGCAGGAGGGCAGTGCGGGTGGACAGTGCAGGGGGACAGTGCAGGAGGGCAGTGCGGGAGGACAGTGCAGGAGGGCAGTGCAGGAGGACAGTGCGGGTGGACAGTGCAGGAGGGCAGTGCAGGGGGACAGTGCGGGTGGACAGTGCAGGAGGGCAGTGTGGGTGGACAGAGCAGGAGGGCAGTGCGAGTGGACAGAGCAGGAGGGCAGTGCGGGTGGGCAGTGCGGGTGCACAGTGTGGGAGAGCAGTGCGGGTGGGCAGTGTGGGTGGGCAGTGTGGGTGGGCAGTGCGGGTGGGCAGTGCAGGAGGGCAGTGCGGGTGGGCAGTGTGGGTGGGCAGTGTGGGTGGGCAGTGCGGGTGGGCAGTGCAGGAGGGCAGTGTGGGTGGGCAGTGTGGGTGGGCAGTGTGGGTGGGCAGTGTGGGTGGGCAGTGCAGGAGGGCAGTGTGGGTGGGCAGTGTGGGTGGGCAGTGCGGGTGGGCAGTGCAGGAGGGCAGTGTGGGTGGGCAGTGTGGGTGGGCACTGTGGGTGGGCAGTGTGGGTGGGCAGTGTGGGTGGGCAGTGCAGGAGGGCAGTGTGGGTGGGCAGTGCAGGGGGACAGTGCAGGGGGACAGTGAGGGAGGACAGTGCAGGAGGACAGTGCAGGGGGACAGTGCAGGTGGACAGTGCGGGAGGACAGTGCGGGAGGACAGTGCGGGAGGACAGTGCGGGAGGACAGTGCAGGAGGGCAGTGTGGGTGGGCAGTGTGGGTGGGCAGTGTGGGTGGGCAGTGCGGGTGGGCAGTGTGGGTGGGCAGTGCAGGAGGGCAGTGTGGGTGGGCAGTGGGGGTGGGCAGTGTGGGTGGGCAGTGCGGGTGGGCAGTGCAGGAGGGCAGTGTGGGTGGGCAGTGTGGGTGGGCAGTGCGGGTGGGCAGTGCAGGAGGGCAGTGTGGGTGGGCAGTGTGGGTGGGCAGTGTGGGTGGGCAGTGCGGGTGGGCAGTGCAGGAGGGCAGTGTGGGTGGGCAGTGCAGGGGGACAGTGCAGGGGGACAGTGAGGGAGGACAGTGCAGGGGGACAGTGCAGGGGGACAGTGCGGGTGGGCAGTATGGGTGGGCAGTGTGGGTGGACAGTGCGGATGGGCAGTGCGGATGGACAGTGCGGATGGACAGTGCAGGAGGACAGTGCGGGTGGGCAGTGTGGGTGGGCAGTGTGGGTGGACAGTGCAGGACAGTGTGGGTGGGCAGTGTGGGTGGGCAGTGTGGGTGGACAGTGCAGGAGGACAGTGTGGGTGGGCAGTGCAGGAGGACAGTGTGGGTGGGCAGTGTGGGTGGGCAGTGTGGGTGGGCAGTGTGGGTGGGCAGTGTGGGTGGACAGTGCAGGACAGTGTGGGTGGGCAGTGTGGGTGGGCAGTGTGGGTGGGCAGTGCGGGTGGGCAGTGTGGGTGGACAGTGCAGGACAGTGTGGGTGGGCAGTGTGGGTGGACAGTGCGGGTGGGCAGTGTGGGTGGACAGTGCAGGACAGTGTGGGTGTGCAGTGCAGGTGGGCAGTGCGGGTGGGCAGTGCGGGTGGGCAGTGCAGGACAGTGTGGGTGGGCAGTGTGGGTGGGCAGTGCGGGTGGGCAGTGTGGGTGGGCAGTGCAGGACAGTGTGGGTGGGCAGTGCGGGTGGGCAGTGTGGGTGGGCAGTGCGGATGGACAGTGCAGGAGGACAGTGTGGGTGGGCAGTGCAGGAGGGCAGTGTGGGTGGGCAGTGTGGGTGGGCAGTGTGGGTGGGCAGTGCGGGTGGGACAGTGTGGGTGGGCAGTGTGGGTGGGCAGTGTGGGTGGGCAGTGTGGGTGGACAGTGCAGGAGGACAGTGCTGGAGGACAGTGTGGGTGGGCAGTGTGGGTGGGCAGTGCGGGTGGACAGTGTGGGTGGACAGTGTGGGTGGGCAGTGTGGGAGGACAGTGTGGGTGGGACAGTGTGGGTGGGACAGTGTGGGTGGGACAGTGTGGGTGGGCAGTGTGGGTGGACAGTGCAGGAGGACAGTGTGGGTGGGACAGTGTGGGTGGGACAGTGTGGGTGGGACAGTGTGGGTGGGCAGTGTGGGAGGACAGTGTGGGTGGGACAGTGTGGGTGGGCAGTGTGGGTGGACAGTGCAGGAGGACAGTGTGGGTGGGCAGTGTGGGAGGACAGTGCAGGAGGGCAGTGTGGGTGGGACAGTGTGGGTGGGAAAGTGTGGGTGGGCAGTGTGGGTGGGCAGTGTGGGTGGGCAGTGTGGGTGGGCAGTGCGGGTGGGCAGTGCGGGTGGGCAGTGCAGGAGAGCAGTGCAGGAGGGCAGTGTGGGTGGGCAGTGTGGGTGGGCAGTGTGGGTGGGCAGTGTGGGTGGGCAGTGTGGGTGGGCAGTGCGGGTGGGCAGTGTGGGTGGGCAGTGTGGGTGGGCAGTGCGGGTGGGCAGTGCTGCTTCACCTGCTTGGCTGTGATATGTAGAATTTCTGAATTCCCCATAATTCTGTTTTCTGGGTTGAAAAATAAACCGCCTGATGATTGACGTCAGTGAGCAGCTGAATGGGGTCAGAGGACTTTGGAGGTCATGGTTGGGGGACAGTGGCCTGTTACTGGATGAGGGATCCAGAGGCCCTGGGCCCATGATTTCCCTTTTTTATTATTTCATGGAATGTGGGCGTCGCTGGCAAGGCCAACATTTGTTACCCATCACCAACGGCCCTTTTACTGACTTAAGAGTCAGCCACATGGGTGTGGGTCTGGAGCCACATGTAGCCCAGACCAGGTAAGAAGAGCAGGTTTCCTTCCCTAAAAGACATTAGTGACAAGATGGGTTTTTACAAGAATCAATGGTAGTTTCATGGTCACCATTACTGAGACTAGGGGCAGCGTTTTGCTAGTGGGAGTGGGCTCAGTGGGGGTGGGGCTCGGTGGGGGTGGGTTCGGTGGGGGTGGGCTCGGTGGGGGTGGGTTCGGTGGGGGTGGGCTCGGTGGGGGTGGGTTCGGTGGGGGTGGGGCTCGGTGGGGGTGGGTTCGGTGGGGGTGGGCTCGGTGGGGGTGGGAGTGGGCTCGGCGGGGGTGGGGTTGGGCTCAGTGGGGATAGGTGTGGGCTCGGCGGGGGTGGGGGTGGGCTCGGCGGGGGTGGGGGTGGGCTCGGTGGGCGTGGGAATGGGCTCGGTGGGGGTGGGCTCGGTGGGCGTGGGAATGGGCGCGGCGGGGGTGGGCTCGGTGGGGATAGGTGTGGGCTCGGCGGGGGTGGGGGTGGGCTCGGCGGGGGTGGGCTCAGTGGGGGTGGGAGTGGGCTCGGCGGGGGTGGGCTCAGTGGGGGTGGGGCTCAGTGAGGGTGGGCTTGGCGGGGTTCGGGGTGGGCTCGGCCGGGTTGGGGGTGGGCTCGGCCGGGTTGGGGGTGGGCTCGGCCGGGTTGGGCGTGGTCTCGGCGGGGTTGGGCGTGGTCTCGGCGGGGTTGGGGGTGGGCTCGGCGGGGTTGGGGGTGGGCTCGGCCGGGTTGGGGGTGGGCTCGGCCGGGTTGGGCGTGGTCTCGGCGGGGTTGGGGGTGGTCTCGGCGGGGTTGGGGGTGGGCTCGGCCGGGTTGGGGTTGGGCTCGGCGGGGTTGGGGGTGGGCTCGGCCGGGTTGGGGTTGGGCTCGGCGGGGTTGGGGGTGGGCTCGGCCGGGTTGGGGGTGGTCTCGGCCGGGTTGGGGGTGGTCTCGGCCGGGTTGGGGGTGGGCTCGGCCGGGTTGGGGGTGGGCTCGGCCGGGTTGGGGGTGGGCTCGGCGGGGTTGGGGGTGGGCTCGGCCGGGTTGGGGGTGGGCTCGGCCGGGTTGGGGGTGGGCTCGGCGGGTTCGGGGTGGGCTCGGCGGGGTTGTGGGTGGGCTCGGCCGGGTTGGGCGTGGGCTCGGCCGGGTTGAGGGTGGGCTCGGCCGGGTTGGGGGTGGGCTCGGCGGGGTTGGGGGTGGGCTCGGCCGGGTTGGGCGTGGGCTCGGCCGGGTTGAGGGTGGGCTCGGCCGGGTTGGGGGTGGGCTCGGCGGGGTTGGGGGTGGGCTCGGCCGGGTTGGGGGTGGGCTCGGCGGGGTTGGGGGTGGGCTCGGCCGGGTTGGGGGTGGGCTCGGCCGGGTTGGGGGTGGGCTCGGCCGGGTTGGGGGTGGGCTCGGCGGGGTTGGGGGTGGTCTCGGCCGGGTTGGGGGTGGGCTCGGCCGGGTTGGGGTTGGGCTCGGCGGGGTTGGGGGTGGGCTCGGCCGGGTTGGGGGTGGGCTCGGCGGGGTTGGGGGTGGGCTCGGCCGGGTTGGGGGTGGTCTCGGCGGGGTTGGGGGTGGGCTCGGCCGGGTTGGGGGTGGGCTCGGCCGGGTTGGGGGTGGGCTCGGCCGGGTTGGGGGTGGGCTCGGCGGGGTTGGGGGTGGGCTCGGCCGGGTTGGGGGTGGGCTCGGCGGGGTTGGGGGTGGGCTCGGCCGGGTTGGGGGTGGGCTCGGCGGGGTTGGGGGTGGGCTCGGCCAGGTTGGGGGTGAGCTCGGCGGGGTTGGGGGTGGGCTTTCACGGTGGGTGAGCCAATTAAGACCCGCCTGGTGTGAAACCCGGGCATCAGCGCCCAGCACTGTCTGTACAGGCGGCAGGAGGAGGCTGAGCGGGGCTGAGCAAGTGTGTGTTTAATTATCTCCCTGAGTCACAGAGAGATGTCTCAGGGAGATGAAGAGTTTTTTTAAAAAAATAAAGAAATTAAAAATGTTATAAAACACGTCCCCTCGTGTGACTCTGTCAATGACACGTTATTAATTTAATTTTAAAATTTTAATTTTATTTTTATTTGCTGTTGGAAACCTCGTCCCACCCATGAATGATGTTTCCTAAAAATGCAAAAGCCGCTTGGCCTTTCTGCCTATCCCACCCACCAGCCGGGCAGCAAAGAATTGCTTTTAAATACCTTGTTCGTGGCCTTTTAATTGTCGGCGGGTGCGCTGCTGACTCTGGCGTGCGCCCTCCGACCGAAATATCGTGCGACTGCGCGTTGACGTTGGGATGCTCGCCCAGTGTTAACGTGCATCATCTTACGCTCAAGCAGGTTGGGCCTGCTGTGGTAGGAATTTTGCCCAAGCTTTTATACTCCAAATTTATTAACTGGATTTAAATTCCACCAGCTGCCGTGGTGGGACTTGAACTCATGTCCCTTCGGCATTAGCCTGGGCCCCCAGGTTACACTCCAGTGACATTACCACGACGCTACTGTATCCAGAGTAATGAGTTCAAATCCCACCTTGACAGCTGGGAGAATTTAAATTCAATTAATTAATTAATCCGGAATAAGACAAAAGTCCCATTAATAATGATCATGCAACAATTGGATTATCATAAAAACCCATCTGGTTCAATAATGTTCTCCAGTAAATCAGCCATCTGTACTCGGTCTGGCCTACATAGGACTTCAGACCCACACAATGTGGTTGACTCTTAATTGCCCTCTGAAACAGCCTAGCAAACCACTCAGTCGAAGATGGCTCACCACCACTTGCTCAAGGGCAGTTAGGGATGGGTAATAAATGTTGGCCTATCCAGGGACACCCACATACCAAAAAAAAAATCAGACAATTGTTGTTCTTCCTGAATGGAATTCCTTCCGGGCAAGATCAGCTGGCAGGTCTCCAGGTAAATATTTATTCCGTTCACCACAGTCCAGTGGGGAATCTCATCCAGAATAAGCCAGTCCATTGACGAGCCAATCCTCAACCCTGCCCCACAATCCAGCTGTCTTTCTTTCTTTCTCTCTCTCTCTCTCTCCCTCCATCTTCCATCTTTATCCTTTCCATTCAACCCATTCTGCTGACTAGAATTGTTTTCAGAGCAATAAAAGGACCTGATTCTTTACCCATCGCATGGACACTATAGGCCCAACTTTAACTTGGTGTAATTGAGTGGATTTTGAATGAGTTAAAATCTTTAGAAAGTAGTAGAAAGGATATGCTATGCACCAAAAAAAGCCAAGCGTCTCTCAATAAGATCTACCCAAACCCCTTAGGCTATCTCTGTACAGATACACTTCAACCTCTAAGATAAAAGCAAAATACTGCAGATGCTGGAAATCTGAAACAAAAATGGAGAATGCTGGAAAAACTCAGCAGGTCTAGCAGCATCTGTGGGGAGCAGAAACAGAATTGAAGTTTCAAGTCTGTATGACCCTTCTTCATAGCGGAAACAAGCTGCTTTATGGGATTCTCATTTGAGAACTCTCGGTTTAAAGCAATGAGGTCTTCTGGTGAGTTTTTCAAATCACGAACAGCTCAGCCTTGACGAGAGAGTAGCTGCTGTAGCCAATGTCCTTTGCTTAGCAAAAGGCTGCTTTATGGAGACACAGTCTTCGGAGTGCTCAGAGAGAAGTCACATGCACCGACTCTTGGGTGTAAAAAAGATACTGGATTTTGAATAGCCAGAGACTGCCACAGGTGCAACCCTATCTCTCTTTCTTCTCTTTTTGTGATTTTAAAAACTCACTAGAAGACCTCATTGCTGCAAACCAAGAGTTCTCAAAGGAGAATTTTGAATCAACACCATTGTGTCCAGTGAGAAATCCCAAGAGCCAACAGCTACTGTGGACCGGGGCCCTTCAGCTGTAAACAAGCCTCTAAAAACACTGTGAATATTTTTTTTCTGACTTTACTTGTTACTTGGCCAAGTTTTTAATATCTGATACCCTGCAAAGTTTTGCTTTTTTTGTGTGCTTGGGAGGATTGTGTGTGTGTTGTTTTGCATTAGTGGGTAGTTGGACATATTCGTACATTTTAAACTTTTCGTTAATAATTTTTGCATCTTTACCTGAGTGAGTTTTATCAATTAAACTAACCCTTTCCTTGTTAACTTAAAGAACCTGGCTGGCTTACTTCTTGCACTGAGCTAAATATATATGAAATTGGCAATATCACCTCCCTTTTAAATTCAAACTCTGTTTTAACCAACTCAGGATTGGGACAAAGAGAGGAGTCAGTTCACCCCTCCTAAACTGGTCATAAAGGGTTATAAGCATTTCCAAACCACTGTTTGAAGAAGGGCAGGCAGGGGTTCTCCCCAGTCTCCTGGGGCGAACAATTTTCCCTCAACTGACATCATTAAAACAGAGAATCTATCACTTTGCTGTTTGTGGGACCTTGCTGTGCGCAGATTGGCTGCTAAATTTCCTATGTTACAGCAGTGACTACCCTTACAAATAACCTGTTGACTGTAAATGGCTTTAGGGTGTGAAAGGTGCTATAGAAATGCAAGTTCCCTCTTGCTTTCAGGAGCAGAGAGCAAAGGAAAGGAGAAAGATAAGAAAGATAAGCTGGAGGATTAGTTTAAGTTTCCCAATCTGAAATGTATCCTTTTTTTACTTATTGCTGCTGTTTATCATAAGTTAATATTCCGATTTATTAGCCCCACTGACTCTTTCCTCCTTTACTCCTACACAACTCCTAAAATAAACAGAACAGGAAGTGTGAGCTGTCTCAGCATTTACAACCTTCACAGCCAGAACAGTAAACAGATTGTCAGAAAACACACATGATCCCAAATCACAAGGAGCCACCGTACCCACAAAATCCCAGCTCTTCTTAAACACAGGAGTGGAGCTATACTCCCACTCAACACCACGCTAATTACAGTTACGTAAATGCCCTGTACACACACATACCACATGATGAAGTCTAATAACATGCAATGGTCCCACAACAGAAGAGTTTTTTAACTGAATGCCATTCACTGAGCGTTTAACCCTGTGAGTTCAGAAATTCATTGCCAGGGTTTAAACTGCTCTGCATTTTTTTTTTTATCAAGCAGAATGCTTCAATCCAATATTCAGGATTCTGAGATTAGGAAAGTTAATTGGGCTTTGAGTGGGACATGATCACATTGGCATTTTCAAGTTTGTATGAAATTCCTTCGCCACTATTTAGTACGGGTGTTCACTCATTTAAATTAAAAGAGGCAGAGTGTGGGAGAGAGCAAAGGAAGAGAGAAGGAGTGCAGAGAAATCAAACAGCAGAGAGGCAGAGACCAAAGAGAGAGATAGAGAAAGGGGGACCAGAGAGAGGGGTCTCCCTAGCACTTGGTGCCATTGGTGTCTGGATCTTCGAAATGTCATTCGTGGTCAGCTGTGTCCAGATTCCTTCCTGAAAGATGGAAAAAAGATAAAGTGAAACATTCCAGAACGATAGTAAATCAGAAACAAGTGAATGGGGAACAACAGCAGAGTGGCTGTCAGAGTCACAGCTGGTCAACAGATTGTGGTCCTCAGTGATGGACCTTGCAGGCATCAATGCAAAAACCATGAATCGCCCAATCGGATAACGAAGAGTCTTTGCTATCTGATTGGCCATGGGGCACTGGCGAGGATGGTCCTGTGATAAAATCACCAGGAGTACAAGAGGCAAAGTCAGGAAGCACAGGTTGCTGATTGTTGTTGCGTTATCAATCATTTCTTTCTCTCAGTCCGGACAGGGAGATGGAGAATTAGATAAAATATTTCAGGATTACCCAGTTCAACTGATTCCTGATTGAAGGAGGATGATGTAATTTCTCCCCAATCACCTTGTAAAAGATCAAGTGGCTTTGTTACTAACTCTCCAACACTCCCCCCATTCCCCATCCCAACAGGAAGTGACCCAGCTCTGTTTTAAAGAGATTATTGCTGTTAGTTTTCAGAATCCTTATTAAAAAACTGCTTTAACTAGTTGGAGATGATGAAAATAGTTTCCTGTGATGTCAGTTTCGTTCCTTTTAATAGTCGACAGCTAATGGTCTTGGTGCTGCTGCTGGGAGCAAAATGTCGCTATCGTGCCCCCCCCAGATTAGATATCGCATATCATATCTCCAACAACATGCAGCAGGAAAAAGTGTTGATGTTTATTACTGTCATTAATAGGCTGGGCCAAGGTTACAATGAATGGAATACAGGGACCATCATTATTGGGATGGTCAATGGGATCCTCAGAAAAGGAAACATTGAAACTGTTTTAGGAAGTGGCTTTATTCTTCCATGGGATGTGGACATTGTGAGCAAGGCCAGCATTTGTTGCCAAACTCTAATTACCCAAGGGCCGTGTGACTTGCTAGGTCACTTCAGAGGGCAGTTAAGAATCGGGCAGTTAAGAGTCAACCACATTGCTGTGGTTCTGAAGTCACATGTAGGCCAGACCAGGTAAGGATGGCAGATTTCCTTCCCTAAAGGACATTAGTGAAGCAGATGGGTTTTTATAATAATCGATGATAGTTTCATGGTCACAATTACTGAGACTAGCTTTCAACTCCAGATTTAATAACTGAATTTAAATTCCACCAGCTGCCATTATGGGATTTGAACCCATGTCCACAGTGTGTTAGCCTGGGATTTGAACCCATGTCCACGGTGTGTTAGCCTGGGTCCCTGGATTACTAGTCCAGTGACACTGCCACTATGACACTGTCAAACCCTTGTAATAGCAATAATATACGGGGCACAATTCAAGTTGGGAACAGTAAGGGGATGAGAGACAGAATGTTCCCCTCCAGAGGGTAACTAAGCTGTAGAGTAAGGGGGTGGGTGGGGCTGAGGGATATGGGGAGAAGATAGGTATGTGTGAATGAGTGACATTAGAGGGTAGGTCAGATTGAAGGATATTGGGTTAGGTGAGATTAAGAGATATTAGGGGTTGGTGGGGTTGAGGGATATTGGGGGTAGGTGAGGTTGAGGGATATTGGGGGTAGGTGAGGTTGAGGGATACTGGATAAGTGAGGTTAAGGGGTATTGGGGGTAGGTGAGGTTGAGGGGTATTGGGGTGGGTGAGGTTGAGGTATATTGGCAGTAGGTGAGGTTGAGGGGTATTGGGGGTAGTTGAGGTTGAGGGGTATTGGGGGTTGGTGAGGTTGAGGGGTATTGGGGTGGGTGAGGTTGAGGGGTATTGGGGTAGGTGAGCTTGAGGGGTATTGGGGGTGGGTGAGGCTGAGGGATATTGGGGGTGGGTGAGGTTAAGGGATATTGGGGGTGGGTGAGGTTGAGGGGTATTGGGGGTGTGTGAGGTTGAGGGATATTGGGGGTAGGTGAGGTTGAGGGGTATTGGGGGTGGGTGAAGTTGAGGGAAATTGGGGGTAGGTGAGGTTGAGGGATATTGAGGGTAGGTGAGGTTAAGAGGTATTGGGGTAGTTGAGGCTAAGGGATACTGGAGGTGGGTGAGGTTGAGGGATATTGGGGGTAGGTGAGGTTAAGGGATACTGGGGTTAGGTGAGGTTGAGGGATACTGGGTAAGTGAGGTTGAGCGGTATTGGAGTGGGTGAGGTTGAGGGATATTGGGGTGGGTGAGGTAAAGGGATACTGGGGGTAGGTGAGGTTGAGGGATACTGGATAAGTGAGGTTGAGAGGTATTGGGGTGGGTGAGGTTGAGGGATATTGAGGGTGGGGGAGGTTGAGGGGTATTGGGGTGGGTGAGGTTGAGGGATATTGGGGTGGGTGAGGTAAAGGGATACTGGGGGTAGGTGAGGTTGAGGGATACTGGATAAGTGAGGTTGAGGGGTATTGGGGGTAAGTGAGGTTAAGGGATATTGGGGGTAGGTGAGGTTGAGGGATACTGGATAAGTGAGGTTGAGGGGTATTGGGTTGGGTGAGGTTGAGGGATATTGGGGTGGGTGAGGTAAAGGGATACTGGGGGTAGGTGAGGTTAAGGGATACTGGGGGTAGGTGAGGTTGAGGGATATTGGATAAGTGAGGTTGAAGGGTATTGGGGTGGGTGAGGTTGGGGGATATGATGAGATATTTGATGAGAGCCTGGGAAAAGAATAGCAGAAAGAAACCAAAAGGAATATTTACAGTATTGAGTTTTCATTTCAGTAATTTCTAGTGTGAAACCCACTCTACGGGAGGATGTGTCAAATATACAAGTGTGTCCGAGGGATGTTGACAGTTTCATAAGGGTCACCTTCACCCTCCAAGCCCTCCTCAAAAGCCCCCTGTCCCTGTAACCTCCTCGTGTCCCACAACCCCCCACCCACCCCTAAATCTCTGTACTCCCCCAATTCTGGCTTCTTGAGCATCCCCGATTTAAATCGCTCCACCATTGTGTCTTCAGTTGTCTGGGCCCCAAGCTCTGAAATTCCTTCCCTTTCGCTCTTTCTTTCTGTAAGACACAAAATGAAACCAACCGCTTTGAGCAAGTTTTGGTGGCTCAGTGCTAAATTTTGACAGTCACCCGGGTGAAGCGGCTCGAGATGTTTTAATACACCTCAGGCGCTATATAAATGCAAGTTGTCGTTAAAGATTTAAAAGCAATTTTTTTAACAGAGAAAAAAGGTCAGGATCTAAATTGGGGATTGGCGTTCAGACTGGATGGAAAAGCGGTTCTTTAGACTGGTTAAATAAATACTTGTCCCTCCGTGCGATTGTGCAATGACAAAGCTTTTTCCTTCAGCAAATTGGAAGAACCACAAATGGATTTTTGCATCATTTGGGTGGACAGAGAAAAAAAAACTTTGTTTCAGGCACAACATTTCCTCCACGGTGTGTGGGACAAACAGGAGATGGGAAAGGGATTTATCATCAAAAGGATTTGTTTGTACAGTTTCCAGTGATTGTCAGAGGAAGTCATTCAACAAGCTTTAGCAGCCAGCCAGATAAGGCAGTGCTAATGAGTGTAGAACATGCTTTAAAGTGACAGGTATCTGCACAGTTTTGAAAGGGAACAGTAAGGGCATTTTACCGATGTTCTTTCCATTCATTCAGTGCTAATGTTACTTTTCTAATCTCACTCTGTCTCAGTGCGAGTCCCCCTCACCCCTGGAACAAAAGGTTGTGGGTTTAAACCCCACTGGAGGACTTCAGCCCTCGATCCATCCTGACACAGCAGTGTCGCGCTGAGGAAGTGCTGCACTGTCAGAACTGCTGCTTTTAGGAAGGGATGTTTCATCGAGGCTCCGTCTATTTGTTCAGTTCAGTGCCAAAGATCCTGTAGAACTATTGAAAGAGAAGTGGAGTTCCAGCTGACATTCCTGTCTTGGCATTCACTCCCCTCCCTCACCACCGCCCCCTCACCCCTCTCCCTCACTTCCCCTCCCTCACCCCTCCCCCTCAGCCCTCTCTCTCAACCCTCTTCCTCATTCCCCTCTCTCACCTCCCTCCCTCACCCCTCTCCCTCACCCCTCTCCCTCAGCCCTCTCTCTCAACCCTCTCTCTCACTCCCCTCTCTCACCTCCCTTCCTCACCCCTCTCCCTCAACCCTCTCCCTCATTCCCTCCCTCACCCCCTCCCCCACCTCCCTCCCTCACCCTCCTCCCTCACCTCCCTCCCTCACCCCTCTCCCTCAACCCTCTCCCTCATCCCCCTCCCTCACTCCCCACCCTCAGCAACACCCCCCCTCCCCCTCCCCCTCCACCACCACCCCCCCCCCACCCCCCGCCCCTCGTCCCCTCACCCTTGACACCAATACACTTGACATTCCCAGCAGTCTGACTGTACAATGCTGAGGACCCAGTTCCTGGTTTGATTTTCTCCTCCCTATCCAGTGGGGGTCACCATGGATTTTTCCATCCCAGCTTAGATCAGCTAATGGACTGTCAATGTGAGTCTGTGATCAAAACAAAAACAGAATTACCTGGAAAAACTCAGCAGGTCTGGCAGCATCGGCGGAGAAGAAAAAGAGTTGACGTTTCGAGTCCTCATGACCCTTCGACAGAACTAGGTGAATCCAAGGAAGGGGTGAAATATAAGCTGGTTTAAGGTGTGTGGGTGTGGGGGGGGGGGTGGGGGTGGGGGGGGGTGGTGGTGGGTTGGGTGGGGGGAGAGAAGTGGAAGGGGGGGTGTGGTTGTAGGGGCAAGCAAGCAGTGATAGAAGCAGATCATCAAAAGATGTCACAGACAACAGAACAAAAGAACACATAGGTGTTGAAGTTGGTGATATTATCTAAACGAATGTGCTAATTAAGAATGATGGTAGGGCACTCAAGGTATAGCTCTAGTGGGGGTGTGGGGATCATAAAAGATTTAAAAATATTTTAAAATAAGTGGGAAAATATTTTTAAATCTTTTATGCTCCCCCCACCCCCACTAGAGCTATACCTTGAGTGCCCTAACATCCATCCTTAATTAGCACATTCATTTAGATAATATCACCAACTTCAACACCTATGTGTTCTTTTGTTCTGTTGTCTGTGACATCTTTTGATGATCTGCTTCTATCACTGCTTGCTTGTCCCTCCAACCACACCACCCCCCTCCACTTCTCTCCCCCCACCCAACACACCCCCCCCCACCCCCCGCACCCCCCCCCTCCCCCCCCCCCCCCCCCCCCCCCCACACCCCCACACCCACACACCTTAAACCAGCTTATATTTCACCCCTTCCTTGGATTCACCTAGTTCTGTCGAAGGGTCATGAGGACTCGAAACGTCAACTCTTTTCTTCTCCGCCGATGCTGCCAGACCTGCTGAGTTTTTCCAGGTAATTCTGTTTTTGTTTTGGCTTTCCAGCATCCACAGTTTTTTGTTTTTACTTTTGAGTCTGTGATCAGCTCGTTCTGTCTGGGTCTGTCAGCAACGCTAAACACATTCTCTGGCCATTTAACGCTTTGTTGTTTTTGGGATCTTGTTGTGCTCACTTTGGCTGCCGCCTCTCCCTACATTACACTACATTTCAAAAAGTCTTTAAGTGACCAAAAGGGCTCCAGGAAAACCTGTTACGGGAGTGAGATCAGGAATTAGGGATTGCACTCTGACAGACGTCTGTGATAATATCATGGACAGCTTTGTTCTCTGCTCTGTCACTGACTGTGAATTTCCAGACATGATAGCTTTTGATTCAGAATCTCAGTTTTAACATTAGGACACAAAAAACAGGAGCAGAGCCAGGAGTAGGTCACTCAGCCCCTCGAGCCTGCTCTGCCATTCAGTACTATCATGGCTGATCTTCTGCCTCAACTTCACTTTCTTGCCCACTCCCCATATCCCTCACTTCCCTCAGAGACCAAAAATCTGTCTATCCCCAGCCTTAAATGTATTCAACAATGGAGCATCCACAGCCCTCTCGGGCAGAGAAGATTCACAGCCTTTTGAGAGAAGAAATTTCTCCTCATCTCAGTCCTAAATGATCAGCCCCTTACCCTGAGACTGTGGCCCCGAGTTTTAGACCCCCCGACCAGCAGAGACAAGCTCTCAGCTTTCAGTTTCACACTCGCTGCTTATTGAGAAGCTGAACTGTAAGGACACGGACTCATTTCACTCTGTGTCCCACACTCCTTCTCGAGCCCTCCCCCCAACCCTCGCCAGGTAAACAGAGAAGTGCCTGATTGTGGAGCTTGTTCCCAAGTCCCAGGGGTGAGAGACCAGTATTTAACCCACAGCATCCTCCTGTTCCCCTACATTGAGCTATTTCAGGATGCCGGGGAATGCTTTGCCATTTGGAGAAAATTACTGCCTGCTCAGTTCATGAGCTGATAATAGGCAAGCCTAGGGTACAGAGCCAAGAAATGAATGTAGGAATGTTTATTTAGTTTGGGAACGATATCTGATGAGAATTTGCGGTGAAGATTTTTAAAGATGTTTTCAAATAGTTTGGGATTAGAGAACATTTTAAAATGAATCAGCTTAAAGGGACAGTGTGTGTGAAACAGAATCATCTGACTTTGAACGCCAGGCATTCATCATTAACCAGCTGGACAGAGTTGCTGACTCTGTCCAAATTGTCCAATTTGTACACAGCAAGCTTGCACAAATAGCAATAACCAGATAATCTGTTTTTAGGGGTTGTTTGAGGAGTGAATATTGTCCAGAACACCGGGGAGAAACCAGGGAGATCTCCCCTAAACTTCTTCAAAATGGCAGCCATCCACCTCAGAGGGCAGAAGGGGCTCAGTTTCACAGTTAGGTGGTCCAGCGAGAGAATCCTCTCACCTCTGGATCAGGGGGTTGTGAGACAAACACAAAATCTGGGCCTATACTTCAATGCATATGGAGAATCTGCACTGTCGGAGGGTCAGTACTGAGGGGGTGCTGCACTGTCAGAGGATCAGTACTGAGGGAGTTCTACACTGTCGGAGAGTCAGTATTGAGGCAGTGCTGCACTGTCAGAGGGTCAGTACTGAGGGAGTGCTGTACTGTCGGAGGAACAGTACTGAGAGAGCGCTGCACTGTTGGAAGATCAGTACTGAGGGTGTACTGCAAGATTGGAGGATCAGTACTAAGGGAGTGCTGAATTTCCAGAGGGTCAGTACTGAGGGAGTACTGCACTGTCAGAGGGTCAGTACTGAGGGAGTGCTGCACTGTCGGAGGGTCAGTGCTGAGGGAGTGCTGAACTCTTGGAGGGTCAGTACTGAGGGAGTGCTGTACTGTCAGAGGGTCAGTACTGAGGGAGTGCTGCACTGTTGGAAGGTCAGTACTGAGGATGTGCTGCACTGTTAAAGCGATGTTAAACCAAAGGCCCATCTACCCTGTCCGGTGTTTATGAGTGATCCCATGGCCACGATTTGAACCAAGATCAGGAAAGATCCCCCGGTGTCCTGGCCCATGTTTATTACTCAATGTATATCATGAAAACAGATTCTCTGGTCAGTCACTCAGTGCTGTTTATGGGATCTTGCTGTGCACAAATGTCTGTTGTGTTTTCTACCTTGCGATAATTCAAAAATACTTCATTGCCTTGAAAGCGCTTGGGGTTGCCCTGCGGTTATTATGAAGGGTGTTCGAGAAATGCAATTTCTTTCTATTTACTTGCCTGATATGGATTCTCTCTGCAAAATGTTCAAATATTATTGTTTCCCCAATTCCCCAGCTGGCCTCACCTCCCCCTCCACCACCCCCCACTTCCACCACCCCTGGCCGCACCAACCCCTCTCGCCCACTGAATTTGGTGATATCCATCAGCTGTGAGTGTGACATTCTTCATTTCAGTGCAGGAATCACAAATGTTTGAAGGAATTAACATCCTCCCCTCCCTCCTTTCCTTGTGCCCAATCCAAATATTTCACCCACTTAAACCCACACCCCTCGCTATTCTGTCAATTCAGGACTTCACGTTAGCTGAAAAAATGCTTCCCTGAAAAAAAGGAATTTCAAAGAGAGGCCAGTTTGGCAGGAGCTGCCGATTTCATAATAGTTCCTCTGTCCTCTGTGACCTTTTGCCAAACTACCCACACCCATCATCATCACTTCGTCAGAACTCATTTCACTGTGTAAATAAACCGCCTCTTATAATTGTCTCCCAAAGCCAGCTTTCCTTAGACACACACACACACACACACTCGCTGATCTTGGTGGAGGAACGGAGACCAGTTCTGAAGCAAGATGAGGACTCTGATTCTACTCAGCGTCTGTGCACTGGCAGCTGTCTGCACAGCAGGTAGGAAGAGCTCGACAACAGTTTAGTAACTTTCTTCAAATCCGCAACCACCCCCTCACCCCCATAAAAAAAATTAAGGAGATTTCATTCAGCAAACTCTCTGGATTGAAAACTAGATGTCGAGGGGAAGATATTAATCGGAATTTTTTAACGCAAATTCTTAGTTAACGCACAAAATTAGGGTTTAAATGCTGAGTTTACATGGGCTGCATGAACGCTGACTGGGTAACACTCACCTCTGAGTGAGAAGGCTGTGTGCTCACTCGCATTCCAGGGATTTAAACACGTCCCTGGATGTCAGCATCATCCAGGCTGACACTTCAACCCAGTACTGAGGGAGTGCTGCGCAGTCAGGGGTGGGGTGCAGTCCTGGGGCCGTGCTGCACTGTCAGAGGGTCAGTACTGAGGGAGTGCTGCACTGTCGGAGGGTCAGTACTGAGGGAGCGCCACGCTATCAGAGGGTCAGTATTGAGGGAGTGCTGCACTGTCAGAGGGTCAGTACTGAGGGAGTGCTGCACTGTCGGAGGGTCAGTACTGAGGGAGCGCCACGCTATCAGAGGGTCAGTATTGAGGGAGTGCTGCACTGTCGGAGTGTCAGTACTGAGGGAGCGCTGCACTGTCAGAGGGTCAGTACTGAGGGAGTGCTGCACTGTCGGAGGGTCAGTACTGAGGGAGCGCCACGTTATCAGAGGGTCAGTATTGAGGGAGCGCTGCACTGTCAGAGGGTCAATTCTGAGGGAGCGCTGCAATGTCAGAGGGTCAATTCTGAGGGAGCGCTGCACTGTCAGAGGGTCAGTATTGAGGGGGTGCTGCACTGCTGGAGGGTTAGTACTGAGGGAGTGCTGCACTGTCGGAGGGTCAGTGCTGAGGGAGTGCTGCAGTGTCAGTACTGAGGGATTGCTGCACTGTCGGTGGGGCAGTACTGAGGGAGTGCTGCACTGTCAGAGGGTCAGTACTGAGGGAATGCTACACTGTCAGAGGGTCAGTACTGAGGGAAGGCTGTACTTACAAAGGGTCAGTACTGAGGGAGTGCTGCACTGTCAGAGGGTCAGTACTGAGGGAGTGCTGCACTGTCAGAGGGTCAGTACCGAGGGAGTGCTGTACTTTCAGAGGGTCAGTACTGAGGGAGTGCTGCACTGTCAGATGGACAGTACTGAGGGAAAGCTGTACTTACAGAGGGTCAGTAATGAGGCAGTGCTGCACTTTCAGAGGGTCAGTACTGAGGGAATGCTGCATTGTAAGCGTTGCCATCTTTTGGATGCGATGCAAAGCCTAGGCTCCTCTTGCATCTCCGGTGGATGTAATCGTTTCCATAGTCACTGTGACTGAGAGCCAGTGTCCTGCTCAATATTTATCTCTGAAAGATTATCACTAAAACAGACCATCCTTCGCCAGGGACAAAGGGCAAGTCAGCTCCCTCTCCTCAACCCTCCACTTCCTCCCTACCCCGCTGTCAGATTACAGACAAACGCTGATTATTTGCTGTCTGCTACTTTTGCAGGTGTGAGCTGTAGCAATCTGAAAATTAAGGAGGAGCAGCATTAGTTTAATTAGTTAGAGCTGCTACTTTCTTGGTTAGTTACTTACATGTCGCAGTAATTTCCAAATTTACAAGCAACAGATTGTATAAATTACAGTGGAGAGTGTCCCATGTTGTGGAGGTGGTGGTTTGGCCAGGAACCAGTTCCAGAATATCACACACTCAGGGCACTGGGGAAACTGCACAGAGAGTTGTGGGCGGATGGAGATGCTACCACGCCGTCAAAGTGAGCCGAGACATCTGGAAATGGCAGAAAGGCTTTGCGAGATCTTCATGAACAGTGAGGGGTCTGCTTCAAGTCCATGAACGCTGAGGAGTGCCTGTAAATACAGTCCCTCATTTATTCAGCAATGGCCCGCTCATTCAGCGGATTCTCCGAGTTATGAGGCTGAATTCAATGGGACGGACATGGGGAGAATTCCAGAATTTAACTCCACCCGGAGATTCCTAAATTCAATTAATCCCCTATCAGCTGATTGATATTGCCTGGCCAAGAATACCTACCTGCTGGGAGACAATGTCCTCTGTACTGTGTGTAATTAACGAGGCTTACACAGAGAACAGGGGAATCCTCCCCTCTGTAATTAGAGACAGATCCAAAGGGAAGAATGGCAAGGCCTGTGGATCGCATACAGACACCTCCCTCTCTCACCCCCCAAAGTGCTACATGACCCTCAAAGTTCAGGCAAATCACAGAATTGTTACAGCACAGAAGGAGGCCATTCAGCCCATCGTGTCTGCAGCAGCTCTTCAAAGGAGAAATTCACTTGGTGTCATTCTCCCGCTTTCTCCCCATAACCCTGCATACTCTTCCTTTCCAGATAACCGCCTCATTCCCTTTTAAGTCCTTCAATTGAACCTGTCTCCACCACACTCTCAGGCAGTACATTCCGAACCTTACCACTTGCTGCGTGAAAATGATTTATCTCATATTACTTTTGCTGATTTCATTCTCCAGCAGTATCATTCACTTGCTGCTTTGTCTAATTGTTTGAATGGTGTGGGAAGTTTGGAAAACCGCTGCTCAAAGCACTGAATCAGACCAATCGGAGTATTTGTTTAGGAGGGTTAGTAAGTTAATTGGAGTCAGATGATGCAAATCACGATCGTTAGTGAGTGATTTCAGGAGGAGGGCAGGAGAGTGTGACACAGAGAGATACAATCTCAATGGGTTAGGGTAATGAGAAGTTATAATTATGGGTTATGGTTATAATGTTATATGTTTATAACGTGACCCAGGCAAGTGTAAGATATGACCTTGTTGATGTTAGTAATGGACGAGACTAAACATGAGCATGGCAAGCTTCCTCTCTGAGATATTTTAACCCACAGTTTCTGTCCAGCTCTCTTGAGTCCAGCCTGATTCAATGTAGAATAAAACTTCTAGTATTTACACTCGCAACACACTCCAGCAATTAGAGAACTCCAGTGTATGGATTTGTCATTTGATTAAAAGGAATGTGGCAGCCAGGAGAGGGTGAAATGTCTGAATGCACATTCCTGGCAGTATCTCTGAACAAAATGCCAGCCCATACCACACACTTCTTATCTCAATCCCAGCATGAACACACACACTGCTTATCTCAATCCCAGTGTTTATAGCAGTTTTAATAGTTAAGATATTTCATTTTGACTGGTTAAGGATTTTCAGTTTTACCAGTTACAGTTTGCTGGTTTTACTAGTTAAGCTTTGTTGATTTTGCTAACTATGGCTTTTTTCTCATTGCAGATTCCTCAGAGTCCAATGAAATAGATGACGGTAGGTGGGACATTCTAAAGAGCTTCTTTGTGACATGATGGTTAATGTTGCACAAATATTTAATGTAGTCCATTAATGACAGTGGGGCTCACACTCTGACAGTGGCACTGGAACATTGACAGTGGCTGACACTGGCACTGTCATTGGGGGACTGACACTGTAGGAGTGACACTGGGAGACTGACACTGGGACAGTCACACTGGGGGAATGACATGAGGGGTGACACTGAGGGGTGACACTGGGGGAGTGACTCTGGGAGACTGACACCGGGGAACTGACACTGGGGGAGAGATAATGGGGGACTGACGCTGCAGGACTGACTGTAGGAGTGACGCTGGGACAGTCATACTGGGACAGTGACACGGGGAGTGACACTAGGGGAGAGACACTGGAACAGTGACACTGGGGAATTGACATCGGGAGATTGACACTGGGGGGACTGACATTGGGAGATTGACACTGGAAGACTGACACTGGGGGAGTGACACTGGGAGACTGACACTAGGGGAGTGACACTTGGTGACTGACAATACGGGAGTCACACTGGGGGAGTCACACTGGAACAGTGACACTGGGGGATTGACATTGGGAGATTGACATTGGAAGACTGACACTGGGAGACTGACACTGGATGACTGACACTGGGGGAGTGACACTGAATTGTAAAAATTCTGATGGATTATCTTCACTCGTTTCCATTTCCTTAGTTCTGTTCCTCGGAAGGAGAGATGCAAATGCCTTTATGAGACATCCAAGACCTCTCAATCATTGGGACAGGTTTGTAAAATTTTTAGAATTTTGTCATGATCTAAGGCCAAACTGCTTCTCAAATGTTACTTTCTAACTTTCCTACCTTGGGACCAGAACAAGGTTAGAAACAAGAAAGAAAGGGGGCTGAGAGGTGATCTGATAAACTGGATATTTGATAAATGATTAAAGCGTTCAGCAGGTTAAGGGGGGGCTGGTTAATTCAGTTGACCAGATGGTTAGTGTGCGTTTAAGAATGACACCAACAGTGTGGATTCAATTCCTGTTCCGGCTGAGCTAGACTGGGGACCCGTCTCCTTGCCCTGCCCCAGTCTGGATGTGGAGAGGTGGCCCTCAAGCTAGATAACCAACTCTCTCTCTCTAATAGAGAGAGAGAGAGAGATGCCTACAGTCCCTCCTGGAACATACCTAGTTATCTACCTACCTCACTAGGGTAAATGTAATGTTTATACTTGCAGGAGAATCCAAAGCTAGGGGCCATAAATATAAAACAGTCACTAATAAATCCACTAGGGAATTCAGAAAAAACTTCTTTACCCAGAGGGTGATGAGAATGTGGGACTTGCTACACAGGGAGAGTTTGAAGTGAATTTAATACATTTAAAAGAATTAAAGCATATGGCAATCGACAGGAAAGTGGATGTGAGGTAGGGGATCAGCTATGATTTTGTTGAATGGTGGAGCATGCTTGAGGGGCCGACTGATACTGGGGGAACTGACACTGGGGGAGTGACACTGGGGGACTGACACTGGGGGAACTGACACTGGGGGACTGACACTGTGGGAACTGACACTGGGGAATTGACACTGGGGGAGTGACACTGAAGGACTGACATTGGGGGAGTGACATTGGGGGAGTGACACTGAGGGAGTGACACTGAGGGACTGACACTGGGGGAGTGACACTGGGGGACTGACACTGGGGAATGACACTGTGGGACTGACACTGGGGAATGACACTGGGGGACTGACACTGGGGAAACTGATACTGGGGAAGTGACACTGAGGGACTGATACTGGGGGACTGACACTGGGGAAACTGACACTGGGGAAGGGACACTGAAGGACTGACACTGGGGGAGTGACACTGGGGGACTGACACTGGGGGAGTGACACTGGGGGACTGACACTGGGGGAACTGACACTGGGGGAACTGACACTGGCGGAGTGACATTGGGGGACTGACACTGGGGGAACTGACACAGGGGGAGTGACACTGGGGAACTGACACTGGGGGAGTGACAGTGGGGGAGTGATACTGGGGGACTGACACTGGAGGAACTGACACTGGCGGAGTGACACTGAGGGAGTGACACTGGGGGAACTGACACTGGGGAAGAGATACTGGGAGACTGACACGTTCTTATGTTCTCCAGGGGAGGTTATATAAGTACATGAGGGAGAAAGGGTTAGAAAAATATGTTGACAGGCGAGATGAAGTAGAGAGGAGGCTGTTCATGTGGAGCATAAACACAGGAGTGGACCATTTGGGAAAAGTGGCCGGTGTCTGTGCAGTCAACGCTGTAATTCTCTGCAAAATATTATTTTTTTAATGAAAAGAGCTGATTATTTCTGATATATTCTGGCAGCAGGGACCGATACAAGTCTCCACGTGAGAGGACGAGGGAGAAGTGTGAAGAGTACCGACCATGTGAGCGTCTGGCAAGGCAGGTGGGGCTCAAACGGGCCTATGGGAAATATTTTGGCAACAAGAGACAGCGCCCGATTGGCTATGGGAGATCGAGGCCCAGGAGACACCGAGCCAGTCGCTACAGGAACCATCATTACAGATACTAGGCAGTGCTGCCATGGAAACGATAGCCAAAACACACAGTTAAAATAAAATCTGCAATTAGCAGGATAATGTTACCTGGGATAAGTTTCAGGAAAGCCCACAGCAACTGAACGCAAGAGGCCCAGCTTAAATCATCTCCTCCGGGCTCCAAACCTGACTGGATTCATGAGAATCTGTTTGCCCTGCCTGAACCTCCTTACCCTGCACACGCTGACTGGCACTGGGTTACACTCTCATTTGGCCTTACACCAGGAGACAAGTGGCTTCATGTCTGATCTTAAAGAGACCTCCAACCCGACACTGAGGCTAAATTCATCTCCATCACTCACCAACCCGAATTTACCAGATTGACATGGGAGCTGACACCCACCCACCACCCCCCCACCCCCCAATCCTTCATCCCACACACCCACCCCCAAAACACCAACCACCTACACCCCTCAAACCTAACCTCACTTCCACCCCAACCCCCATCCCCAACACCCCTAAACCCCATCACCCCACTCCCCCGCCTCTATCGAACCCCAACGATCCCCAAACCCTCTCACCCCACAATCCACCCCAAAACCCCACCCACACCTTGCAGATTTAAGACATGACTACAGGTCCCAAATGGCAACATAGCACAGGAGGAGGTCAGGGTGGAAGCTGTCGAGATAGAGTTCAGCTCTCACTGAGAGTGAGTGTGTTAGAGATGGAGACGGGCACTCACTGAGAGTGAGTGTGTTAGAGATGGAGACGGGCACTCACTGAGAGTGAGTGTGTTAGAGATGGAGACGGGCACTCACTGAGAGTGAGTGTGTTAGAGATGGAGACGGGCACTCACTGAGAGTGAGTGTGTTAGAAACGGAGATTAGTGCTCACTGAGAGTGAGTGTGTTAGAGATGGAGTTCAGCCCTCACTGAGTGAGTGCATTAGGGATGGAGATTGGCACTCACTGAGAGTGAGTGTGTTAGAGATGGAGACTGGCAGTCACTGAGAGTGAGTGTGTTAGAGACGGAGATTAGTGCTCACTGAGAGTGAGTCTGTTAGAGATGGAGTTCAGCTCTCCCTAAGAGTGGGTGTGTTAGAGATGGAGTTCAGCTCTCCCTGAGAGTGAGTGTGTTAGAGATGGAGTTCAGCTTTCCCTGAGAGTGAGTGTGTTAGAGATGGAGTTCAGCTTTCCCTGAGAGTGAGTGTGTTAGAGATGGAGTTCAGCTCTTTCTGAGAGTGAGTGTGTTAGAGATGGAGTTCAGCTCTTTCTGAGAGTGAGTGTGTTAGAGATGGAGTTCAGCTCTTTCTGAGAGTGAGTGTGTTAGAGATGGAGTTCAGCTCTCCCTGAGAGTGAGTGTGTTCTTGGACCACAAGGAGAAAGCTGTTTATTCTAGAGATTCTGTGGTGAGTGTGCTGGGGGAGGGGGCAAAGGCTAATCCTCCTCATTGGGCTACAGATTTGGGTAATTCCTTCTCAAGGCTAGTCATTGATTTGGACTGTTAATCAGGCCTTAAATTAAGGAGTATAGCGGTGAGGTGGTTATGTGACTGGACTAATAATCTAGACAATGTTAGTCAAATCCCATCCAGCAAATTGTGAATACAAATTGAGTTTAAAAAAATCTGTCATAAAAACCCACTGGCAGAAATGATTCATTAGTCAAACTGTGTCAGAGTGAGGGAGCGACAGAATGAGAAAGGGAGGGGCCATTAGAAACATTCAACCTGTAAGGTGAGGGGAATACTGATGGGTGAAGTGTTTATGTAAAGTGGGTAATGAGGCTGAACTGTAATCCTATCCCTTCTCTCCTGGCCTGGTGCAGCTCCTGTCTATTTTCAGTGGTCACCTTGCTGTAAGGCAGCAAAATCCATTGGAAAGATGTCTCTCTTCAATATAACCAATACAGAGAAATATCAGGAACAGACACTCAGAGATGAGGTAATGTTTTAAGGGGGAGGTGGGGTTGAGTTTAGGGCCCCCACACCAAAGAGTAGTAACTGTCCCCAGCCTGTTAATAAATCTAGCGTCACACCCCCAGATATCGGTGAACACAGACATCTTGGGCTCCCTCCCTCCCAGTAACAATATCCTTCTTGCTAAATATCTAATCAAAGCAGGCTGAAGTATATCAGCAGATAGACAGCGAGTATATACATTGTAAATAAAACCTGTCCGCATCACAACTCTACTGCTGCTCCTTATCAATGTCTACCTAAAGCTTACAAACTCATCATTATTCACACATTGTCACGGAAATCTACAATGGCATTTACAGAAATATATAATAAAAATATAGAAACTCTCAATGCTGCTCAATCCTTCAATATTATATTGAATATATTGTGTTGTGTGTCTCACCCTTTCCTGATCACGGATCTCTCAACACGTCAATAATTCTTTCAGCTGCCTCCCCTCACAACATTCAGTGGATTCAGTCAGATACTGAGTGCTACAGGCCTGAGAGGTCAGAGGCCGGTCCACAGCCTGTGTTGAGTTGGGAGGAGGCTACAGTTTGAGTCTGTGCCCCGGGGTTTGGGGGTCAGAATGTTTTCCTGCTCCCGATCACTGTCCTGCTGGAGGGCCTGAGTGTGTGGATATTTCACAAGAACAACACTGGATTTGGCCATGAAGCCTTCTCTTGCCAAACAGCCAGTGAATCTTCACTGGCTTAGCACACACATGTAGGATGGCTCATGTGAGATACTGGTGGGAGTGCTGGTGCCTGAGGAACTGTACAAGTTCCAGCTGTTTTGGAGTAAGCTCACAATTTAACCCCTTGAGCAGGGAGCCTGGCCTGAGGGAGTGGGACCCACCCTCACCGGGAGATCCGGACCACGTATTTTGAGGAGCCAGCGGGTTGAGACTTTGAGATTCCTGCATGCAGCTCCCGTGTCCTTTATTAGACAGTGGGAGCATCACCAGGCAACTGATGGGATTGGAGGCTCCAGCAATGGAGCTGCAGGTCAGGAGTGTGAGTTTGGGCAATTAACTCTTCTTAATAAATTAGTAACTCCTGGAGTGGAGTGAGATGAATCCCAGGAACAGAGTGATTCTAACTCCTGGAGTGGATTGAGACTAATTCCTGGACCGGGTGTGGCTTAGAGGGGAACTTGCAGGCGGTGGTGTTTACGTGCATCTGCAGCCCTTGTCCTTCTAGGTGGTAGAGGTCATGGGTTTGGAAGATGCTGTCACAGGAGCTTTGGTGAATTCCTGCAGTGCATCTTGTAGATGGTACACACTGCTGCCACTGTGTGTCGGTGGTGGAGGGAGTGAACGTTTAAGATGGTGGGAGGGGTACCAAACAAGCTGGCTGTTTTGTCCCAAATGGTGTTAAGCTTTTTGAGTGTTGTGGGAGCTGCACTCATGCAGGCAAGTGGGGAGTATTCATCACAATCCTGACTTGTGCCTTATAGATGGTGGACAGGCTTTGGGGAGTCAGGAGGTGAGTTACTTGCTGCAAGATTCCCAGCCTCTGTCACGCTCTTATAGCCACAATATTTATATAGCTAGTCCAGTTCAGTTCCTGGACAATGGTAACCTCCAGGACGTTAATAGTGGGAGATTCAGTGATGGTAATGCCATTGAATGATACGGGGAGATGATTACATTGTCTCTTGTTGGAGATGGTCATTGCCTGGCATTTGTGTGGCATGAATGTTACTTGCCACTTGTCAGCCCAAACCTGGATATTGTCCAGGTCTTGCTGCATTTGGACATGGGCTGCTTCAGTATCTGAGGAGTTGTGAATGGTGCTGAACATTGTGCAATCATCAGCGAACATCCCCACTTCTGACCTTATGATGGAAGGAAGGTTATTGATGAAGCAGCTGAAGATGGTTGGGCCGAGGACACTACCCTGAGGAACTCCTGCAGTGATGTCCTGGAGCTGAGATGACTGACCTCCAACAACCACAACCATCTTCCTTTGTGCTAGGTATGACTCCAAATAGTGGAGAGTTAGCCCCCTGATTCCCACTGACTCCAGTTTTGCTCGGGCTCCTTGATGCCACACTCGGTCAAATGTTGTATTTATACCAAGGAGTCAGTGCAGCTGTCAATCACTCAGTGGGGGCAGGGGGGAGGTTAATACAGCTATCAATCACTCAGTGAGGGTGTCAATGTAGCTGTCAATCACTCAGTGAGGGTGTCAATGCAGCTGTCAATCACTTGGGAGGTGGGGTCAGTGTAACGCACATTCTGCTGTGTATTGATGGTTTTCCAGTCTCTGTGTTTAATACCCTGCTGTGGATTCCAATCCAGTTTTATAGCCCTGGCAGGAATCCACTGTGCCTGTGAATAATTCAATCATTGAGTAAGTGAGGAAGTTACAAACCTCATTCTCAAAACTTGGTTTTGCATAAATGCGAATTTTTTTGGCCTCATCTCTAAATGAACCCACAATATCTGTATCCAAGATGCTGTTTCCATTGACTCTCAGTGTGAACAGACCAATCACAGCTCAGGAATAAACACTGCAGCTATCAAAGAGTCTACAATAACAACATCAAAAATAATTTGCATCTATATAGCACATTTAACATAGTAACACATTCCAAGGTGCTGCCTAGGAGAGAAATCAAATAACACAAGCAGATGCTAGGACAGATGAACGAGGAAGGTTTTAATGATATCTTAAAGGATGAGAGACAGAGAAGTGGAGAGGTTTAAGGAGGGAATTCCAGAGTTTAGGACCTCAGTAGCAGAAGGCATGGCCACCAGCGGTGGGACAATTAAAATTGGATTGCACAGGAGGCCAGAATCTGACATCTCAGAGGGTTATGGGCTGCAGGAGGGTTGAGGGTAGAGATCCACGTGGAGGGATGTGAAAACAAGGATGAGAATTTTTAAATCGAGGCGCTGTCAGAGCAGGAGCCAGTGCAGGTCTGTGAACACAGGGGCTGGCGGGGGGGTGAACGGGACTTGGTACGAGTTAGGATACGGGCTGCAGAAGTTTTGGGTGACTCAGGTTTGTGGGCAAAGTGTTTCGCTGAGCGGGTGGGGTGCCCACCCGACCCGCTTGAGCATTAAATAGCGCGTGGTGACATCTGGCGAGCGTCCCAACGTCATCGTGCACTCGCGTGATATTTTTGTCCGCGGGTGCACACTAAACTCGGAAGTGCGCCCGCCAACAATTAAGACGGCAATTGAGCTCATTAATGGCGAAATTAACAAAGACTTTTCTTTGCCCGTCCAACGTTACGGTTGGCGAGAGGGTGAATCGGCCAGGCGGCCTTTTCATTTCTCAGGGGACCTCATCCACGGGCGGGATGAGGTTTCCGTGATAAATTAAAATTAAAATAAATTTCCGTGGGCAGCATTTTCATCGCCTACATTTTCAGGTGGCTGATTATGAAGCTTGGCCACTTGTTTTCCAGTTTCCATGGTCTTTATTTTAGGTTGCTCGAGCCCTCAGCTCCCTGAGGCAGCTCTCTGTGAGCGCTCGCCCTCCTCCCATCCCCATTCTAGTAGCGCTGAGCCTTTCACCGTGCGCCAACTCTGACTTAAAAATCCTGCCCTATGGAGAGCGGAAGATGGGAGACGGGCCGGGAATAGTCTGAAGGTAGGGATTCAGCAGCAGCTGAGCTGAGGCAGGTGTGGAATTGGGTGACGTTACGGAGTCAGGTGTGAGTGTAAATCATAAGTGAAGTAATTTATAAATCAGGACTTAGTGACAATGGGAGTGGTGATTGAAACTTTATATGTGGCCCCAGGACTCCGTGGGACCTACTTGCGAACTGGATTTCAGATTGTTGGGATGTCCCAGGTGTCAGGGGGTTCAGAGTCCAGGGCCCTTGTCACTCAGGAGCAGCATTATCAATGACTGATGGACACAAAATCTGTCAAGGAGGAGGGTGTGGGCCAGCAAACAGAGCTATGGGAAGCAATCGGTGTGCACAAGGGTTAAAACATCACATAAACTGATCATAAGGCAAGCTAAATTCAAAAAGTTCATAATTTAAATTAAAATTATTCTCAGGTAGCCAGGACTTTAGTTATACTTCAGCCTGTGTGAGGCCAAAGTGAGACTGCCACCTACAGATGCAAAAGAGTAATACACGGGGATGAATCATTGGTACATTTCCCCAAAGAGTCTGGGCATCTATGTAATTAAAACAGAATCAGAATATTGCTTGTAAAAGGAGGAATATTAAAGGGTATGGGGAGTGAACAGGGGAGTGAGATCAGACCGAATGGGATATTAAAGGGTACAGGGAGTGAGCAGGGGAGTGGGATTAAATTGGATGGGATATTAATGGATATGGGGAGTAAGCAGGGGAATGATATCAGTCTGCCTGAGATATTAAAGGATATGGGGAGTGAACAGGGGATATTAATGGGTAGGGGGAACGAACAGGAGCATGGGATCATACTGGGTGGGGTTCTGTACAGTAAAACAGTGGCACCTTTTTCTGAGCTGTAACTCGTTCTTTTTGATTCCCATATCTCAGCGACTGACACTACAATAAACAGTAAACCCCGATTAATCCCCCAGTCTGTAACATTAAACCCCGATTAATCCCCCAGTCTGTAACAGTAAACCCCAATTAATCCCCCAGTCTGTAACAGTAAACCCCAATTAATCCCCCAGTCTGTAACATTAAACCCCAATTAATCCCCCAGTCTGTAACAGTAAACCCCGATTAATCCCCCAGTCTGTAACAGTAAACCCCGATTAATCCCCCAGTCTGTAACATTAAACCCCGATTAATCCCCCAGTCTGTAACAGTAAACCCCGATTAATCCCCCAGTCTGTAACAGTAAACCCCAATTAATCCCCCAGTCTGTAACAGTAAACCCCGATTAATCCCCCAGTCTGTAACAGTAAACCCCGATTAATCCCCCAGTCTGTAACAGTAAACCCCAATTAATCCCCCAGTCTGTAACAGTAAACCCCGATTAATCCCCCAGTCTGTAACATTAAACCCCGATTAATCCCCCAGTCTGCAACAGTAAACCCCGATTAATCCCCCAGTCTGTAACAGTAAATCCCGATTAATCCCCCAGTCTGTAACATTAAACCCCGATTAATCCCCCAGTCTGTAACAGTAAACCCCGATTAATCCCCCAGTCTGTAACAGTAAACCCCAATTAATCCCCCAGTCTGTAACAGTAAACCCCGATTAATCCCCCAGTCTGTAACAGTAAACCCCGATTAATCCCCCAGTCTGTAACAGTAAACCCCGATTAATCCCCCAGTCTGTAACAGTAAACCCCGATTAATCCCCCAGTCTGTAACATTAAACCCCGATTAATCCCCCAGTCTGTAACAGTAAACCCCGATTAATCCCCCAGTCTGTAACAGTAAACCCCGATTAATCCCCCAGTCTGTAACATTAAACCCCGATTAATCCCCCAGTCTGTAACAGTAAACCCCGATTAATCCCCCAGTCTGTAACATTAAACCCCGATTAATCCCCCAGTCTGTAACAGTAAACCCCGATTAATCCCCCAGTCTGTAACATTAAACCCCGATTAATCCCCCAGTCTGTAACAGTAAACCCCGATTAATCCCCCAGTCTGTAACAGTAAACCCCGATTAATCCCCCAGTCTGTAACATTAAACCCCGATTAATCCCCCAGTCTGTAACAGTAAACGCCGATTAATCCCCCAGTCTGTAATAGTAAACCCTGATTAATCCCCCAGTCTGTAACAGTAAACCCCGATTAATCCCCCAGTCTGTAACAGTAAACCCTGATTAATCCCCCAGTCTGTGAGCTAGCTCACCATTCACGCCCCCAACTCTGGGTGGAGCAGTTAGCAGCGAGACCAGCAGGCGCTCTGCTCCCAGTTGCTGACCCTGTGTTGAGGCAAATATTTGGACACCTCGGCTGTTATATTCAGTATGTGTATGCAGCCAAAACACCGCAAGACAAGAGGGTTTGCAACATTGGCAAATAACACAAAATAAACCTTTCAGGCAACATCCCACCTCACCCAAACAGCTTTGTTTACACAGAGAGTCAGAATTGCTGAATAAATATTGGAGTTGCCCCATTGGAGAAGTCAGTGCTGGTCTAGTGGTATAACCCACACTGGCACAGCCAAGTACATCAATGTCCAGAGGGATGGAAGGAGTGACCGAGAGAACCTGTTTAATGTTTCCAGCCAAATTAGTGAAAAACACACAGACATAACAGTAAATTTGCACCACGGATATTTTCCTGTTTTTTTTTCCCTTTTTGGCTTCACATCTTTTCTAACCAATGATGTTTCTAGAAACTGGAAATTCCCATTCTATCCCTAATCATCTGATTCTAAGCACCCATTGCTCCCTCCATTTCCCCAGCTCCATCCAGGGTCCAAATCTGAGTAAACCCTCCCACTTTCAATAAACATATCCCAGGGACGCCATCTCTGATTAATTTATCTCCTCCTGGCCCGCTGCAGATTTTCACTGTTTTCTGCTTCTCAGTTCAATGATTCGCTTCAGAGATTTGGAACCAGGTAAGAAGTTTCTGAGCAAGTCACTTACCCAGCGAGGCAAAATGTAATCATTGATACCCACCTCAGGAGTGTCACAATGGTCATCATTTAGCCACAGTAAACTGACTCCCATTCCAATGGGAAGACAATCAAGGCTGCAGTTGCTTAATGTTTTACAAGTGATGCATCTATATTTCTGCAATTGTATGAACCGCTCATATACAAAACCTTACTTGTCTTATGTGTTTTTATTACACTTCTGTATTCAGCTCATCTACAATAAATCTCAATGTCTCCAAGTTTACAATGGGAACTGTCTATGTAAAGCATCATGGTGTACTTACACTGTCACGCCAGCAGTGGCGCTGTAATGGCCACATTCTGCATCTCCCATGTCCCTCTGTTTCATTCAACTCTTCCTTTCAGCTTTTTAATTGGTTAAACTGCATACAAATGAAAAGAAAGATATAAGCCTTTAAAATGTTGATTGAATTATATCACACTCCAGTTGAATATTCCCTTTGCCCCAATCCGATTTCACCTGAAAATTAATCTCAGCATTGTCACCTTGTGAGATCAATAGGTTATTCTTAAAATATCAAAAATCTTTCTGCCTTTGAGTTATGTTCACAGATACAAGTAGTTATCCAGAAACATACTGAAGTTGAGTATTAGGGTAACATAACTGTAATTGCAGTTCCCACATGGGTCGATTGGCAACAGTTTCATTGTTCTGTTTACCACAAAAATACCAAGTTTCCCAGACTGTGGCCAAGTGTTTAAACTTTGTTCAAAACATTGAGTTCCCAGGGATGCCAGTGACATCCAATTAGTGATTGCAGCAATGAGACAGACACAAACATAGTGGTTGGCACCAGTGAGCAGAGATTACATTGCACAGAGAGGTTGTGTCTGCCTGGTTTACCTCACTGTTCAATCAGGAGTTAAAGGTTAGTTTTTGTTACATTGAGGGACACTTAAGATACCTTTCACAATCTCAGGATGTCCAACAGTGCACTCCAGACAATAAAGTGATTTTGAAGTGTAGTTACTGCTGTACTGAGGAAACAAAGCAGGTAATTTTCCCACTGAGCCTCACACAGTGCAGCACTCCCTCAGTACTGACAATCTGACAGTGCAGCACTCCCTCGGTACTGACCTTCCGACAGTGCAGCACTCCCTCAGTACTGACCCTCCGACAGTGCAGCACTCCCTCAGTACTGACCCTCCGACAGTGCAGCACTCCCTCAGTACTGACACTCTGACAGTGCAGCACTCCCTCAGTGCTGACCCTCTGACAGTGCAGCACTCCCTCAGTACTGACACTCTGACAGTGCAGCACTCCCTCAGTGCTGACCCTCCAACAGTGCAGCACTCCCTCGGTACTGCACTGGGAGCATCAGCCTGAAATATGGGTTCAAATCTCTGGTTTGGGGTCTTGAAACCATAGCCTCTAACTCAGTTGCAAGAGTTACCCACTGAGCCAAAACTGACAAGCAACAGTGAGAGGCATGGCACTGAGAGGGGCACAGATGACACCCTGGTTATATCACAGAGGCTCATGCTGCCCTAACAGGATTCAGGTACCTGTTTGCAGTTGGATCAGAGGCAGCTAGTAAAGTTTGTTTGGGTGGAAACATCAGCTGGTATGATTGAGGCCACGGGCAGAATCAGCCATGGCAACCTAGCATCGCAGAGCCGCCCCTGACACCCTAAACATGGGGTTCCCCTCCTGAGGCGGGGTCACTCTCCATGTTAGGAAGCTTGCAACGGGTTCAACATCTGAATCGGAGCAGTACAACCTCTATACTACAGCAGCTGCTCTCTCTGGTGATTGACAGTGCACTGCCTGGTATCCTGGACACTCAGGGGTTAAATTTGGCTCAGCATTCACAGTGAATTGTTACAATATGTTACCAAAGGTCTGGGGAATGGAACACATCATCCCAATTACAGTCTGGGGGTTGTATTTTCAATTGTTGCAGTTTATAAAGTGATAACATTTTGGAAACTGGTTGAGATGTCTGGGGATGGATCACACTCTCAACAGATGTTATTCATTTCATCCAGGTTGGCACACAAACCGTTTAGCAAGCATGACTAACTATTTCCAGCAAGGAATGTGAATGTGTTCCAGCGCGCTCCCAGACAGAGCTTTCTGCCCTTTATCATGCTTTCTCCCGTCTCCTCTTTCACTCGTTCAGTCCCATGTCTCGCAGTTAGAACACACAACAGACCCTGAAAACAATCACTGAACAACAAGGGTGTCCTCCTCAGCTCAGTGGCGTACACCCTTGTCACTGAGTCGGAAGCGGCAACTTCGAGCCCCACTCCAGACACCGACAAAAATTCCAGGCTGACACTCTCAGTGCACTACTGAGGGAGTGCTGCACTGTTGGACGGTCAGTACTGAGGGGGTGCTGCACTGTTGGACGGTCAGTACTGAGGAGGTGCTGCACTGTTGGAGGGTCAGTATTGAGGGAGTGCTGCACTGTCGGAGGGGCAGTACTGAGGGAGTGCTGCACTGTCAGAGGGTCAGTAGTGAGGGAGTGCTGCACTGTTGGGAGGGTCAGTAGTAAGGGAGTGCTGCACTGTTGGAGGGTCAGTACTGAGGGAGTGCTGCATTGTTGGAGGGTCAGTGCTGTGGGGGCACTGCACTGTCAGAAGGTTCAGTACTGAGGGAGTGCTGCACTGTCGGAAGGGTATTACCAGGGGGTAGTGCCAAATTTTGAGGTGCAGGAGCTCTAAAACAATGTGTTGGCCATATCATTTCTAAATTTACTATTATGTTGTTTTCTTATGTATTAATCATTTGAGTACCCAAATGTCAGTAAAACTATGCTTTTTAAGTGAAAAATATTAGTGCCAGTAGGCATTTTATTTTGAACTATGTGGTATTTTGCATAGCTAGAATTTCATCATGCAGCAGTTTAATTATTTAATTCAAGCCTATTAAAAACATGAATTAAAGAAAGCTTTACCTACTTTTGATTGGGGGATGGTATATAGAGGGGCCACTGCTTTTTCTGATTAATAACCTAACTTGGGTGTACAGGGCACAATTTCAAAATTTGATGATGATGCAAGACTTGTAAGTATTGTGAACTGTGAGGAGGATAGTGAGAGACTTCAAGAGGAGATGGACAGGCTGGTGGAATTGGCAGACACGTGGCAGGTGAAATTTAATGTAGAGAAGTGTGAAATGATACATTTTGGTCAGAAGAATGAGGAAAGGTGACATAAAATAAAGGGAACAATTCTAAAAGAAATGTAGGAGCAGAGGGACCTGGGGTATATGCGCATAAATCATTGAATTTGGCAGGGCAGGTTGGGATAACATTTAATAAATTATACTGAATCCTGCACTTTGTAAATAGGGGCACAGAGTACAAAAGCATTAAGTTATGCACCTTCATAAAATACTAGATCAGCCTCAATGGGAAGGATGTGAAGGTTTTAGAAAGGGCGCAGAAAAGATTTACAAGAATGGTTCCAAGGGTGAGAAACTTTAGTTATGTGGATGGATTGGAGAAGCTGGGGCGGTTCTCTTTGGAGAAGAGAAGATTGAGAGGAGATTTGTTAGAGGTGTTCAAAATCTTGAGGGGACTGTATAGAGTGAATGGGGAGAAACTGTTCCCATCAGCAGAAGGTTGTGAACCCTAAGGATTAACAAAAGAACCAGAGGTGACATGAGGAAAAACTTCTTTATGCAACAAGTGGTTTGGATCTGGAATGCACTGCCCGAGAGTGTGATGGAGACAGATTCAATTGCTGTTTTCAAAGGGGAACTGGATAATTATCTGAAGAGGAAAGATTTTACAGGGCTACAGGGAAAAGGTGGAGGAGAGGGGCCAGCTGAGTTGCTGTTGCAGAGAATTGACACAGGGACAATGCGCTGAATGGCCTCCTTCTGTGCTGGAACCATTCTATGATTCTCGTATAGATACATTCAAGGAACTCGGTAAACACATGAAGAAGGAAGAAGCTGAATGTTACCCTCATAGTGTGATCAAGAAGGGTGGGAGGAGACTTTAATTGCAAAGAGAGCCATAGTAATGAGAGATGATCCCCACTCCCCTATATACAGTGAGTGCAGTTTACCCACCATAATAAAGGACTCAGAGCCCATAAAACAAAGTGGTAAATCTTGCAATAAAAACAGAAAATGCTGGACAAACTCAGCAGAGCTCTGAAGAAGACTCATACAGACTTCAAACGTTAACTCTGTTTCCCTCTCCACAGATGCTGTCAGACCTGCTGAGTTTTTCCAGTATTTTCTGTTTCTATTTTGGGTTTCCAGCAGCTGCAGTATTTTGCTTTTATCTTAGTGATAAATCCTTGCTCTTGTTGCAGAGCCTTACCTGAACACACATTTCCCGTTAATTACTCATTGCTTTGATGGTGGTGTTAGGTGGGAAAGTGAAACAATTCAATTGAATTGTTATTATTCTTTTAGTCATTAAACAAACCAGTGAGTTATTTTTCAAATGAAAAGATAAAATGTTTGCGATTAAAGTTGTCTGGGAACTTCTGAGTCTGAAACACTGAAAAGTGGAGAGTGAGGTTCAGTTTCTTTGCCCTGTTCGTCTGAAGCTGCCCCTGTGAAACTTCTTCAGGATGCTCGCAAAAACTTTTTCTGGCCAAACCCAGAGCACATGTAACTTTTGAAACAGTGTAAAATTGGCGGGAGTAAGAGTGTATAAAAGGTAAAAGGACACTGGTTCAAACATCAGGGCCAGGACTTTACATCTCGTGGGCAGGCAGTGCCCCACCTGATTGAACCTAAAACAGTGCAGGAGGATGCCGGGCGAGTGTCCCAACATCATCCCACACATGTGCAATCCTCAGGTCAGCGGGCGCACACACGGGAGTCGGAGCTATGCCCGCCATCAATTAAAAGGCCATTTAAGGCCATTATAAAGGTAATTGTTCACGATGTTTCTTTGCCTGTCTGATTTCATGCTCGTTGCGTGGGCACAGTGTGCAGACGGGCAGCCCACCCTTTGCAAAACCTCATCCAAGGGCAGGATAAAAAGGTTCAGCAGCATTGCCAGTGTGAGGAGTGAGGAGTTTAGGAAAGAATTTGCACTGGTTGCTTATTTGAACATGGCAGCTTCATCTCTGCTCTGAGCTTCAGGCTTAGCATTTCTAGGCTTCGTTTCAGGACTCATTGGTGTCGCCAAAGCCTCTGGAGGATTTTGACCGTGTGGACCCTTCCAGGCATCAGACAGCCTTCCCATACCCTAGTAATGGGGATTGTGGCCTCCGCTGGAGGCACCTCCTCTGAGGAGGAAGAGAGGGGCAGAAGGGAGAGGAGGCTGGGTGTCCCAATGCGGCTTCCAGGGGAGGGACCTGTGGGGGGAGAGACGCAGGCACAAGGGGAGCAGGGCCAGCAGGTAGTACAAGGCAGAAGGGGCCACAGAAGATGCCACTATCCTGCTGCCAGGGTATATAGGTGGCGATGCAGCTACCTCAATGTGTCTGAGGTGCAATACTGAAGGAGGTTCCACCTCTCAAGGGACAGCGTGACCTCCATTTGCCAGAGATCAGCTCCGACTGTGTGGAGGGACACCCCATGCCAGTGGCTCTGAAGGTCACAGTGGCCCTCAAATTTTATGCCTCCGGCTCTTTCCAGGGGTCAGTGGGGGATCTGTGTGGAGTCTCCCAATCAGCTGTTCACAGCTGCATCAAGCTGGTAACTGAAGCTCTGTTTAGGTGGGTACTGACCTTTATTCTTTACCGTACGGACGAGGCCAGCCAGGCTGAGCGAGCCAGAGGCTTTGCAGCGATTGCTGGATTCCCCTGCGTCCAGGGTCACTACACACATGTGGCCATCAAGGCGCCAGTGGGTGAGCCCGGTGCCTTCGTCAACAGGAAGGGCTTCCACTCCATGAACGTGCAGATAGTGTGTGATCACAGGATGCCGATTCTACAAGTGTGTGCAAGGTACCCAGGCAGCTCCCATGACGTCTACATCCTGAGATACTCCCAGGTGCTGAGGCTCTTCAGTGCTCCAGACTGACTGGATGGATGGATGCTGGGTGACAAGGGCTATCCCTTGTAAGGGTGGCCTATGACACCTCTCTGCCACCCAAGTACAGAGTCAGAGCAGCATTATGATAGGATTCGTGCCTCCAAAAGGGCGTTGATAGAGAGGTCCGTAGGTCTTATTAAGATTCGCTTCCGATGCCTGGACCGTTCAGGGGCTGCACTACAATACCCTCCAGAGCGGGTGTCACTGATAGTGGTTGCATGCTGCACTCTCCACAATCTTGCACTGGCAAGGGGGACCCACAGGAGGAAGAGGATCTTAACACAGCTTCACAAAAAGGGGACCTCACGTTGGCGCACAACCTGCTTGACGTCTCTGCAGGCTCCAATCAGGGCGCTCTGGATGACGGCAGCAGCTCATCCATCCCTCTGCCAGTGACTGTGGCATCTGAAGAGGCTGCGATGACCCAGGAGATGCCAGTTGTGGCACTGGCTCCCAGGCAGGACCAGCACAGGCTCCACTGGCCAGAGGACGACCGCCAAGGTCATCAAGGCCAACAAGGCAGCAGAGTCAGCAGCTGTCTCCAATGCTGGTACCAGCGAGGGTTGGGGGGGGGAGGAATACCAAGACATAGCTCTCACAAAAGTAAGTTTAAGGCACCATGAGCACAAGAAGGACTGGTCACGGGTGATCTTCTGTTGCGTAGTGTTTTGTTTATGTTTCCTGGTTTGGGAATTAAGACCAGAGAAGGTGGTGTTAATTTTTTTGGATTGTCAAAATGAGATAAATTTTGTTTTTGTCCTAATAGCCCGAGTATTCTTCACCTTTGTATTTTTTCAGCGTGGGGTATGCCAGTATGTAATGCTGGATGTGAGTGACTCGAAACCTTTTTGCACAATGAAATGAAAGGATCATTTCAGACATCTGGCATGGAGACGGCAGCCCTGGCATGAGGTGAAAACAGATCTTTGGCAGCCGAGCTGAAGGAGCGTTGAATCAAGGTGTCCCTGGTGTCCCTGCCTCCCTGTAGGTTACCGAGGTCTGCTTCCACGCCCTCAGTGTTCTCCTCACCGTACTCCTCTTCTGACTCACTACTGGACTTATCCTCTGTGACCTGTGAAGCCGTGTTAAGATCCTCTTCCTCCTGTGGGTCCCCCCTTTGCCAGTGCTAGATTGTGGAGAGTGCAGCATGCAACCACTATCAGTGACACCCGCTCTGAGGGGTATTGCAGTGCAGCCCCTGAACGGTCCAGGCATCGGAAGCGAATCTTAATAAGACCTACGGACCTCTCTATCAACGCCCTTTTGGAGGCATGAATCCTATCATAATGCTGCTCTGACTCTGTACTTGGGTGGCAGAGAGGTGTCATAAACCACCCTTACAAGGGATAGCCCTTGTCACCCAGCATCCATCCATCCAGTCAGTCTGGAGCACCGAATTGCCCTGGCACCTGGGAGTATCTCAGGATGTAGGCGTCATGGGAGCTGCTTGGGTACCTTGCACACACTTGTAGAATCAGCATCCTGTGATCACACACTATCTGCACGTTCATGGAGTGGAAGCCCTTCCTGTTGACGAAGGCACCGGGCTCACCCACTGGCGCCTTGATGGCCACATGTGTGTAGTGACCCTGGACGCAGGGGAATCCAGCAATCGCTGCAAAGCCTCTGGCTCACTCAGCCTGGCTGGCCTCATCCGTACGGTAAAGAATAAAGGTCAGTACCCACCTGAACAGAGCTTCTGTTACCGGCTTGACGAAGCTGTGGACCTCCCTGCTTACCAATGGACCTCCCTGCTTACTATTGATGGACGGGCACCAAGCTGAGTTACTGGTGCCTCATCCATCTGTCACAAAAATATAATAATTCTCATTGTGTTATCGAAATTTACTGTAAAAGTAGGTTAATAGTGGGGTTTGGATAGTTTCCGCGTGTGTGTATGTGTGTGTGGGATTTAATTGAATTGGAGACAGTTGGTCTGGAGGTTTTGACTCATCAAAGGAAGCTAGGTTTGAAATGCTAAATACGTAAACATGGCTGAAGTCTTGGAATGTGAGGTGAGGATTCGCATTTTTAGATAAATCAGGGTAGTTTGAATTTCAAAGAGATGGTAGAATATTACACCTAGCCAGGGAAGCTAGGCCAAGCAGAGCTCCCAAAGGTTACTGACAATATTAGCACCATGAAAAGATTTATATTATGAGAAAAGTAAAGTTCCAAAGACATATGGGAACAATGGGATTTACATTAAATGGGAAAAACATGTATAAAGGAGAATGAGGCTATGTGTCAGGGACGGCATTGTAAGGTCTATCAGAAGTGTGAAGCGCCTCCACTAGTTGTGCATTGAGCTGCTGTCTACACAAACCGAAGCTGGGAAAAGCCACTTTGAATTCTACTGTCCAGGGTATTGTGTTGAGTTATGTGGATCTGCTTAAATCCATTTATTTCCGTCGCCTTAACAGGGGCGTAACTGGAATCCAGATTAATTAGGGGTTTTAGGAGTTATTATAGTAATAATTTGTAGACTTGTAGAATGTACTTGAAATCTTTTCTTTTGTTAATAAATGTCTAATAAATCTCTAAAGTCTTGATGGACTTAGCACTACTGAATTCAGGGCATGCATCTCGGGAAATAAAATACAAATTGCAAAACCGTTGTGACTGTGTGATTGAGTTTCCCTTGTGGATTTGATCTGCCTGGCAGATGTCATCTGCAGTGTCATAACACCATCTCCCACACTAGCACTGACCACCTGAGGTCATTAGCTCTGTGAGGGATTGCAGGTCTGAGCATAACCCCTGGAACCCCTGATTCTGTCCCTGGAGTTGCCTCTTCATGAGAGTTGCCACCCCCTCAATGGAGGAGGCAGTGCGCTCGGACCTGAGGGTCAATGCAGTGCTCATGCTCCATATGGATTCTTCCATAACAGAGACCATACCCTCATGGATCTCCGCCAGATCCTCCTGCACATCTCGCTGGACATCCAGCATCTGCTGCCTAATGGACGACTCCAGAGGCTCATCATCTGCCTTCAACTGAGCATCGTCCTGGTCTCCAGGAGTCCTCTGGCTACCGGCGCCCTGGGCACTCTCTGCCTTCGCCTGCTCATCAGGTGAGGGTGAAATGCCCTCACCGCTGTGCTCCGACATTCCAGCCGAGGATTTAACACCCACCGAGGTGCTGGTATCTGCACTGGCACCTGGTTCAGAGAGTGGGCGTGATGCAGATGCAAACGAAACCCAATGGTCCTCCAGCATCAGGGGTGGCCCTTCGGGGTCCTGCGATTGAGTGCATGCTGGCGAACCTAAGGGAGAACAACAACATGTCATTAGTTAAAGTCATCGCACTGTCACTGTGCAGACCAGGCACCCTGGTGAGACCATCCAGATTTGCATCATGGTGCCATCGTCTTTCAATGATCAATGGGGAAACCCCAGGTTTGAGGCTCCCATCAATGAAGAGGCTGCACTAGAATGTTTGCACCATCCGAAACTCTCACCCCTGCGCTCTGCACTCTTATCTTTGTCTGACACCCCCATCTCTCCGCAGCCGGCTCACCGAGGTCCCTGGCGCCTCTCCAGCTCCAAGGCCTCCTGCTCAAAACTGAATAGGATTAGGAGATTTTGGGGAGCCTCCACCTGTCCTTGACCTCTCAATGTTGTTATGGGCTGTCTTCTTCTGAAAGGACAGAGGAGCTTTGATCAGTCTCCTCTCTACCTGCAGCACCATCGCAGCCTGGCCAACTCCAGCTGAGGAACACCTGGCAAGGCACATCCTAGTCGTGGCCCTCGAGCCACAAGGCACTCGGTCCAAGCAGCCAGGGCCCACCCCCTTGGCCAGCTCATTGACAGCTGGCACTCAGACTGTAACACCCCTGAGCTCCACAGGGGATGGCCAGACCTTAACACTTCACCACACTGATCCATGCCAACACGGTATTCACCCTTGCTGAGCTCAGCAGCTCCCTAAACCTTTTGCGGCACTGGACCCATGTGCACCACACAACATCCTGGCTGCTGACCAGCGCTGCCACCTCCTCCCAAGATCTTTTTGTCAGCTGCTCTGGCCTCCTCCTTCCATCTCTGGGTACAAGGGTGGCCCTCCTGGCAGCCACCTCCTCCAGGAGGACCACGAGGCACTCATCGGAAAAGCGAGGGGCTGAGTATCCACCCGATCTGCCTGGCGTCTCCAGCCACGCTTTGATGCCACAACTTCAGTGTTCACAACACAGAAGATACATTCTTCCCTGGCAGCCTTCAAGGAGCTGCCTGGGCCGTTTTTAAACCGACCACCGGGTGCCTGCCCCTTCCCCACCAGTGGGAGGACACGTTTCACGCTGGGTGGGCGTTAATTGGCCAGTTGGTGTGAAACCGCGGTCCGGGGCCTGTTTCCTGACCAGTCCAGGGCCTGCTGATCACACCCACCTGCCAAGGGTAAAATTCAGGCCAAGGTTAAGTAGCTGTATCCTCCTCCCACCACCGACAGGACATATACAAATTGTTTGATACTTGACTCCTAGTCAAGCAGTCTATATTTTGTTTTTGGCAGTTAATGTTTTGCGAATTGTTTTAAAAATGTAAATTGCATTCAGGTCCCCGATCGTTGACATCTTTACTCGCGATGCTCATTTTGGACAGTTATAGATTCTAATTGTTGTAGCCATCCCCCCATTTGGATACTGCTCAATTAACAAACATGACACACCGAGAGAAGACATGGCAGTGGGAGCAGGAATTGTTTTCAACGCTGATGTTCATTTGATTTATATTAATAAACTTTGTATTAATAATGACAATGACTTCAGAACTCTGTATTCTTCCACCCTTCATTACGATTTTTTGTTCATGTGGTTTATCCTGTTTGGAACTCCTTGTAACTCTTTTCTAGCACAGATCATTTGTAAGTTGAAATTGTGAAAAGCAGAAGGTGTTGGCAATTTTTGCAAGTTCCTACTCCTTGGTTTAATAGTCTGAACAAATTCAAAAGATTGACTCAGCAGCTTACCAGTAAATAAACAGTCCAGGAGTCTGAAAAATAATTAATTACTGGCGATTGCTCATCTGTGGTTTAAAATGTGTTTAAAAGGGGTGAGCTGATTCCAAAAGTCTTCCACTTTGTGTCTTTACTGTGCGCCCTTCCATCTTTAAAATAATTCTGTCAATGCTTTTGCGAAATTTACAGTAAACATTTAGTTTTATCTGTGATTTGGTTCATTCCAAGGTTGACATTTATGGAACCAAATAATGGTTCATCCTCCCCATTCAACTGAACACCCTTCCAACCTCCTCCCCACAACCCCAATCGCCCCCTCCCCACCCCACCCCCTCTCCACCCTCCACCCCCAACTCTGAAGGCGATGCACCTGTGTCATCAGCCAGCGTTTCAGTGGGTACCCCTTATCCCCAAGCAGCCGGTCCTGCAGATGTACAGGTTCCTCGAAAATCTCAGGCACCTGCGAGTGACTCAGGGTCCTTGTTCTTCTGAGGCAGTCCCTCGGGGTCGAGGATGACTTGCCTCCACACTAAAAATGGGTTCTCAGGTGACTGAAGAGTTCAATGAGCGACCTACAGTCTCAGTCACAGGTGGATCAGATGGTGGTTGGGGGAACTGGGTGGGTGAGGTGCCCGGGTTGCCACGTGTTCCTTTCACTGTCGACACTTGGCTTCAGCTCGTCCTTGGCGATGAGACTCGAGGTGTTCAGCTGCTTCCCGGACACTTTCCCCCCACTTTGGGTGGTCTTGGGCCAGGGATTCCCAGATGTCGGTGGGGATGTTGCACTTTCTCAAGGAGGCTTTGAGGGTGTCCTTGAAGTGTTTCCTCTGCCCTCCTGGGGCTCGCTCGCCATGTTGAATCTCTGAGTAGAGCGTTTGTTTCTGGCGTCTTGTGTCAGGCTTGTGGACGATGTGGCCCGCCCAGCAGAGCTGATCGGTGTGGTCAATGCTGCGTTGCTGGGGATGTTCTGAGGGAGAAAACTGACGTTGGTGCCTATCCTGCCAATGGATTCACAGGATCTTGCAGAGGCAGCGCTGATGGTATTTCCCCAGAGTTTTGAGGTGCCTGTTGTACATAGTCCACGTCTCTGAACCATACAGGAGGGTGGGCATTACTACTGCTCTATAGAACGTGAGCTTGGTGCCAGGTTTGAGGTCCTCTTCCTCAGGCAGCTGAACGCTGTGCTGGCACACTGACTCAGGATGTAGGAGTCATGGCAACTCCCAGGGTACCGTGCACAAATGTGCAGTATGTGTTTCCGGTGATCACACGCCAGTTGCTGGAATGATAACCTTTGCGGTTTATAAACATTAGGGGCTGCTGCCATGGAGCCCGTATAGCCACATGGGTGCAGTCTATTGCCCTCTGCTCTCTAGGGAAGCCTGAGATGGCAGTGAAGTCGGTGAATTTCGCAGCCTGGCTATCTTCATCCAGAGCAAACCTAACATAATGATGGGTCTTCCTGTAAAGGGCATCTGTGACCTCCTTTATGCATAATGCGTTGCGGACTGAGAGATGCCACGCAGGTCCCCTGTTGATTCTTGGAATGACCCAGAACCAAAGAACTTTAGCGTTGTGGTCACCTTCAAAGCCACTGGCAGGGTATACTGTCCAACTCCACATGGTGCTAGGTCTTCATGAAGAATGTGGCATATTCGGGACAAGAGCAGACGTGCTCAGCATTGCCTCTCACTCATTTATAAATATGAGACTCTTCTATGATAAACCCTAGGTTTGGCAATTCACCTCCATTGTCTGGGTCTCTCCTCCTGACCCTCCTGTTCATATTCTGGCTCCACTTGACCATGTCCCTCAGGTGTGGCGCCTCCTCCATTACATTAGGAAAAGGAAGCATTGAGCCCTGGATCCATATCTGCTTTTGCCTTCTCTCTGAAATGAAACATTGAAAACATTAATGATTCAAGGGGCAAGAAAGTGAAGCTCAGAAGATGACACGTTTGGAGACTGTAAGGGTCCTTGGTTTGTCCTGCCCTACTTGCATAGTGGCTGAAGCTGCCTTGTCCCTGAGACACTAGCACACACATCGAGGTGACCAAGAGGGCATCACAGATATGTAACATCTTGAGCCCTGTGTAGGATGATAAGGTATAAATGGGATGAGTGACTCAACCCAGCTCTGCGCTCCAATCTCTGATGTGGCATAGTAATGACCAATCAGTTACTCATGGTCAATGAGTGGATGCCCTTTGACCTGTATGAATGCCAATTCGAATGAACACATGACATATCTTCATTGATGGAATGCTGTATATGATGCAGCTGTGTCTCTGTCACTATTATCTGTATTCCCAAATTCCACATTCCTCTGTGTTACTCTTGAGATGCAGCGACTGTGATCTGAAGCCACTGAGTTCTGAATAGCCCTTTAACAGATTTAATGGAGCCATTGGCTTTCAGTGGCTTCCATCCCGAGGAGGTCTTCCTCCTTTCTCACTAAGCAGACTCATGGTCACTCTTGTGGCATCAACAAGTTAGAGGAGGCCCCCAGAAAGGGGGCCCAGACTTAGCCCAGACTGTGCTCCTTCCGCACTGTCCCACGATCAGATTCGCTGGTACTTTCGATTTGAGACAGCGCCTTGACTGCGGGGCAGTGAGATGATGGTTCTCTACTATTACTTTGAAATACAGTTTGATGCTCCCTCTCTCACTGTCGTGTGCCTCATATACACCTGGAACCTCACAATGTGAATGTTCTCCAGCCTCCCCGAGTAACACTGGATCCCCTGGTCATTGTGGTGGACATTCCTCCCTTCCCCTCCAAGCCCACTGCCTTTGACGTGCCCATGCCCCATGTGGACCTCGACCCTCCCCATCGAGAGACTGTGTACACCTACCCAGGTGAACCCACCACCCCCACACCCCAACCCTCAGGAGTGCTTCACACACACACCACCCCCCCCCACCCCCCCCACCTATACCCGCTTTATTATCTGCTTCCAGTCTACAGGCCGCTGATGCCTCCAGTTCCCATCACCATTCCATCTGCAGCCCAGTACAGAGACAGCCAAGCCCAAGAACAGCCCTGCACACCAAGCTGTGCTTTTTCCCCTCTGGAGCATACAGGCCTTTGCCCCTCCCGGCAGTTGGGCTACACCGTGCTCCCAATGATTCCTCCTGCTTCAGACCCGTTGCCCTCCTGGACTGTCTCCTGTCTCTGACTTCTGATTATGAGGTCCCTGGGCCGCCTGTGCTCTCTGACTCCCGACGGCCCCAGACCAGGGACTTGACTTTCACAGAGTTCCCCATTGCTCTGATGACTAAGGGCTACAGTGACCCCCTCCCAACGCCCACTCCCCCCACCTTCTGAGTCTCCTTGCAACCCCCCCTCTTGTGCCTCCCTTTTTCATTCCAGAATCCAGGTGCATTCCCTTCCAGTCAAACATCTGTTATCTCTTTGGTCCCCCCCCCCTTGAATGTCAGCGTTCCAGTTTCCCTTGTCGGCCTACAGCTTCCCACCCCTCGGCCTGTCCTCTGCCTCCCATTGTTCCTCATCCTCCTCCTTGCCCCTCTGCCTTCCGCCCCCTGACAGCCCTTGCGCAGCCTTCCTTCCCCATTGACCCCACTGTTTTCATCATCCCCTCACAGCCCACCCCTGGTTCAAGTGCCAGTTTCTGAAAGTTGAGCTCTGCCTGGTCTTAGCCACCGGGACAGGGAGACCCCCGCACTCCCCAACCCGCCGCGGTACTGGTCAGGGTGTGAAAGTGGGGGACTGCAGGAGTGCCACAGCGCAGCAGTGTGCTCCTGGACAACGTAGGCAAAGAGCAGGGACAGGCCAACCCTACAGCTCACTGGCATTCATTTTAGCAAGACCAATGTGGGACTAAGCAGGGTGGGCTATGTATGCTGCAGTCCCCTCGCAGTTATGGGCCTGCTGAGGTCTGGCGCGTGCAGGCCTTCCCTTTCCAAACAGGTTTGAGGCTGACGTGATTTTCTGAAAGATTATAAGGCATCACGAGATTGTGGTGAGCAGCAGTTTGAATAAGCATTCATGAGATGGTAATGAAAGCAAATGGCAGTCATGCCCACTGGGCAGCAGGGTAACCAACCCGGTATTAAAACATCATCGGCAGAATCACAAACTACTTTCACAGCAGCACGTGTCCAACTTTTTGCTTGGAGCTGGATTATCTGCTCAGCCCAGGCCAAAACCCACGGCAGGAAGGATGGGAAAATTCCGCCCATCGTCTCCCATGCTGACACACACAACACACACACACGTTATCTCTCACGCTGACACACACACACACACACACACACACACACACACACACTATCTCTCACACTGACACACACACACACACACACACTATCTCTCACACTGACACACACGCACACACACACACACTATCTCTCACACTGACACACGCACACACACACACACTATCTCTCACACTGACACACACACACACACACACACACACACTATCTCTCACACTGACACACACACACACACACACACACTATCTCTCACACTGACACACACACACACACACACACACACTATCTCTCACACTGACACACACACACACACACACACTATCTCTCACACTGACACACACACACACACACACTATCTCTCACACTGACACACACACACACACACACTATCTCTCACACTGACACACACACACACACACACACTATCTCTCACACTGACACAGACACACACTATCTCTCACTGACACACACACACACACACACACTATCTCTCACACTGACACACACACACACACACTATCTCTCACACTGACACACACACACACACACACTATCTCTCACACTGACACACACACACACTATCTCTCACACTGACACAGACACACACTATCTCTCACTGACACACACACACACACACTATCTCTCACACTGACACACACACACACACACACTATCTCTCACACTGACACACACACACACTATCTCTCACTGACACACACACACACACTATCACTCACAATGACACACACACACACACTATCTCTCACTGACACACACACACACACACACACACCATCTCTCACACTGACACACACACACCATCTCTCACACTGACATACACAATCGCTCACACTGACACACACACATACCATCTCTCACACTGACACACACACACACGCACACACACGCTATCTCTCACACTGACACACATTATCTCTCACACTGACACACACACTATCTGTCACACTGACACACACACTATCTCTCTCACACTGACACATACACACTATCTCTCACACTGACACACACACTATCTCTCTTATACTGACAAACACACTATCTCTCACACTGACACACACATACCATCTCTCACACTGACACACACACACTATCGCTCACACTGACATACACACACACCATCTCTCACACTGACACACACACACACACACGCACACACACGCTATCTCTCACACTGACACACACACTATCTCTCACACTGACACACACACACTACCTGTCACACTGACACACACACTATCTCTCTCACACTGACACACACACACTATCTCTCACACTGACACACACACTATCTCTCTTATACTGACACACACACACTATCTCTCACACTGACACACACACTATCTCTCTCACTCTGACACACACACTATCTCTCTTACACTAACACACACACTATATCTCACACTGACACACGCACGCCATCCCTCACACTGACACACACTATCCCTCTTAGACTGACACAAACACACACTATCTCCCTTACGCTGACACACACACTAACTCTCTTACACTGACACACACACACTATCTATCTTACACTGACACACACACACCATCTCTCACACTGACACACACACTATCTCTCTTACACTGACACACACACACTATATCTCACACTGACACACACACACCATCTCTCACACAGCCATACACACTATCTCTCACACTGACAGACACACACACCACCTCTAACACTGACACACACACACACACACATATGCTATCTCTCACACTGACACACACACACACTATCTCTCACACTGACACACACACACGCACACTATCTCTCACACTGACACACACACTATCTCTCTCACACTGACACACACACTATCTCTCTTACACTAACACACACACTATCTCTCATACTGACACACGCACGCCATCTCTCACACTGACACACGCTATCTCTCTTAGACTGACACACACTATATCTCACACTGACAAACACACTATTTCTCTCACACTGACACACACACTATCTCTCTTACACTAACACAAACGCTATATCTCACACTGACACACACACACCACCTCTAACACTGACACACACACACACACACACACACATATGCTATCTCTCACACTGACACACACACACTATCTCTCACACTGACACACACAATATCTCTCTTACACTGACACATACACTATCCCTCTTACACTGACACACACACACTATCTCATACACTGATGCACACACCATCTCTCTTACACTGACACACACACACCATCTCTCACACTGACACACACACTATCTATCTTACACTGACACACACACCATCTCTCACACTGACACACACACTATCTCTCTTACACTGACACACACACTATCCCTCTCACACTGACAGACACTATCTCTCTTACACTGACACACACACACTATCTCACACACTGACACACATACCATCTCTCACACTGACACACACACTATCTCTCACACTGATACACACCCTATCTCTCTTACATTGACACACACACACTATCTCTCACACTGGCACACACACACTATCTCACACTTACACACACACTATCTTTCACGCTGACTCACACACTATCTCTCTTACGCTGACACACAAACACTATCTCTCACACTGACACACACACTATCTCTCTTACACTGACACACACACACTATCTCACACTTACACACACACTATCTCTCACGCTGACACACACACTATCTCTCTTACGCTGACACACAAACACTATCTCTCACACTGACACACACACACTATCTCTCTTACCCGACACACACACACTATCTCTCTTACACTGACATACACACCATATCTCACACTTACACACACACACACCATCTCTCACACTGACACACACTATCTCTCTTACACTGACACACACACACTATCTCTCACACTGACACACACCATCTCTCACACTGACAAGCACACTATCTCTCTTACACTGACATACACACCATCTCTCACACTGACACACACACACTATCTCTCACATTGACACACACACTATCTCTCACACTGACACACACACACTATCTCTCACCCTGACACATACACTCTGCCTCTCACACTGACACACTCACACTATCTCTCACACTGACACACACACTATCTCTCACACTGACACACACTCTGCCTCTCACACTGACACACACATTATCTCTCTCACACTGACACACACTATCTCTCACACTGACACACACACTATCTCTCACATTGACACACACTCTGCCTCTCACACTGACACACATACTATCTCTCTCACACTGACACACACACAGTGCTTTTCACACTGACACACACACTATCACTCTTACATTGACACACACACGCTATCTCTCATACTGACACACACTATTTCTCTTACACTGACACACACACACTATCTCTCACACTGACACACACACTATCTTACACTGACACACACACTAACCCTCTTACACTGACACACACACACTATCTCACACACTGACACACACACTATCTCTCACACTGACACACACACTATCTCTCACACTGACACACACTATCCCTCTTACACAGACACACACACATTATCTCACACACTATCTCACACACTGACACACACACCATCTCTCTCACACTGACACACACACTCTGCCTCTCACACTGACACACACACTATCTCTCACACTGACACACATACTATCTCTCTTACACTGACACACACACACTATCTCTCACACTGACACACACCATCTCTCACACTGACAAGCACACTATCTCTCTCACACTGACACACACACACTATCTCTCTTACCCGACACACAAACACTATCTCTCACACTGACACACACACTATCTCTCTCACACTGACACACACACTATCTCTCTTACACTGACACATACACTATCCCTCTTACACTGACACACACACACTATCTCATACACTGATGCACACACCATCTCTCTTACACTGACACACACACACCATCTCTCACACTGACACACACACTATCTATCTTACACTGACACACACACCATCTCTCACACTGACACACACACTATCTCTCTTACACTGACACACACACTATCTCTCTCACACTGACAGACACTATCTCTCTTACACTGACACACACACACTATCTCACACACTGACACACATACCATCTCTCACACTGACACACACACTATCTCTCACACTGATACACACCCTATCTCTCTTACATTGACACACACACACTATCTCTCACACTGGCACACACACACTATCTCACACTTACACACACACTATCTTTCACGCTGACTCACACACTATCTCTCTTACGCTGACACACAAACACTATCTCTCACACTGACACACACACTATCTCTCTTACACTGACATACACACCATATCTCACACTTACACACACACACACCATCTCTCACACTGACTGACACACACACACACACATATGCTATCTCTCACACTGACACACACACACTATCTCTCACACTGACACACACACTATCTCTCTTACACTGACACATACACCATCCCTCTTACACTGACACACACACACTATCTCATACACTGATGCACACACCATCTCTCTTACACTGACACACACACACCATCTCTCACACTGACACACACACTATCTATCTTACACTGACACACACACCATCTCTCACACTGACACACACACTATCTCTCTTACACTGACACACACACTATCCCTCTCACACTGACAGACACTATCTCTCTTACACTGACACACACACACTATCTCACACACTGACACACATACCATCTCTCACACTGACACACACACTATCTCTCACACTGATACACACCCTATCTCTCTTACACTGACACACACACACTATCTCACACTTACACACACACTATCTCTCACGCTGACACACACACTATCTCTCTTACGCTGACACACAAACACTATCTCTCACACTGACACACACACACTATCTCTCTTACCCGACACACACACACTATCTCTCTTACACTGACATACACACCATATCTCACACTTACACACACACACACCATCTCTCACACTGACACACACACTATCTCTCTTACACTGACACACACACACTATCTCTCACACTGACACACACCATCTCTCACACTGACAAGCACACTATCTCTCTTACACTGACATACACACCATCTCTCACACTGACACACACACACTATCTCTCACACTGACACACACACTATCTCTCACACTGACACACACACACTATCTCTCACCCTGACACATACACTCTGCCTCTCACACTGACACACTCACACTATCTCTCACACTGACACACACACTATCTCTCACACTGACACACACTCTGCCTCTCACACTGACACACACATTATCTCTCTCACACTGACACACACTATCTCTCACACTGACACACACACTCTGCCTCTCACACTGACACACATACTATCTCTCTCACACTGACACACACACAGTGCTTTTCACACTGACACACACACTATCACTCTTACATTGACACACACACGCCATCTCTCATACTGACACACACTATTTCTCTTACACTGACACACACACACTATCTCTCACACTGACACACACACTATCTTACACTGACACACACACTATCCCTCTTACACTGACACACACACACTATCTCACACACTGACACACACACCATCTCTCACACTGACACACACACTATCTCTCACACTGACACACACTATCCCTCTTACACAGACACACACACATTATCTCACACACTATCTCGCACACTGACACACACACAATCTCTCTCACACTGACACACACACTCTGCCTCTCACACTGACACACACACTATCTCTCTTACACTGACACACACACACTATCTCTCACACTGACACACACCATCTCTCACACTGACAAGCACACTATCTCTCTCACACTGACACACACACACTATCTCTCTTACCCGACACACAAACACTATCTCTCACACTGACACACACACTATCTCTCTCACACTGACACACACACTATCTCTCTTACACTGACACATACACCATCCCTCTTACACTGACACACACACACTATCTCATACACTGATGCACACACCATCTCTCTTACACTGACACACACACACCATCTCTCACACTGACACACACACTATCTATCTTACACTGACACACACACCATCTCTCACACTGACACACACACTATCTCTCTTACACTGACACACACACTATCTCTCTCACACTGACAGACACTATCTCTCTTACACTGACACACACACACTATCTCACACACTGACACACATACCATCTCTCACACTGACACACACACTATCTCTCACACTGATACACACCCTATCTCTCTTACATTGACACACACACTATCTCTCACACTGACACACACACACTATCTCACACTTACACACACACTATCTTTCACGCTGACTCACACACTATCTCTCTTACGCTGACACACAAACACTATCTCTCACACTGACACACACACACTATCTCTCTTACACTGACATACACACCATATCTCACACTTACACACACACACACCATCTCTCACACTGACTGACACACACACTATCTCTCTTACACTGACACACACACACTATCTCTCACACTGACACACACCATCTCTCACACTGACAAGCACACTATCTCTCTTACACTGACATACACACCATCTCTCACACTGACACACACACACTATCTCTCACACTGACACACACACTATCTCTCACCCTGACACATACACTCTGCCTCTCACACTGACACACTCACACTATCTCTCACACTGACACACACACTATCTCTCACACTGACACACACTCTGCCTCTCACACTGACACACACATTATCTCTCTCACACTGACACACACTATCTCTCACACTGACACACACACTCTGCCTCTCACACTGACACACATACTATCTCTCTCACACTGACACACACACAGTGCTTTTCACACTGACACACACACTATCACTCTTACATTGACACACACACGCCATCTCTCATACTGACACACACTATTTCTCTTACACTGACACACACACACTATCTCTCACACTGACACACACACTATCTTACACTGACACACACACACTATCTCACACACTGACACACACACCATCTCTCACACTGACACACACACTATCTCTCTTGCACTGACACACACACTATCTCTCACACTGACACACACTATCCCTCTTACACAGACACACACACATTATCTCACACACTATCTCACACACTGACACACACACCATCTCTCTTACACTGACACACACACACCATCTCTCACACTTACACACACACTATCTTACACTGACACACACTATCTATCTTACACTGACACACACACTATCTCTCACACTGACACACACACTCTGCCTCTCACACTGACACACACACTATCTCTCACACTGACACACACACACTATCTCTCTTACCCGACACACAAACACTATCTCTCACACTGACACACACACTATCTCTCACACTAACACACACCCCATCTCTCACACTGACACACACACTATCCCTCTTACACTGACACACACACACTATCTCATACACTGATGCACACACCATCTCTCTTACACTGACACACACACACCATCTCTCACCCTGACACACACACTATCTATCTTACACTGACACACACACCATCTCTCACACTGACACACACACTGTCTCTCACACTGACACACACACTATCTCACACACTGACACACACACACTATCTCTCACACTGACACACACACTCTGCCTCTCACACTGACACACACACTATCTCTCTCATGCTGACACACACACTCTGCCTCTCACACTGACACACACACTATCTCTCACACTGACACACACACTATCTCTCTCACGCTGACACACACACTCTGCCTCTCACACTGACACACACACCATCTCTCACACTGACACACACACCATCTCTCACACTGACACACACACTATCTCTCTCACACTGACACACACACTCACACTATCTCTCACACTGGCACACACACTCTGCCTCACACACTGACACACACACTATCTCTCACACTGACACACACACTATCTCTCTCACACTGACACACACACTCACACTATCTCTCACACTGACACACACACTCTGCCTCACACACTGACACACACACTATCTCTCACACTGACACACACACTATCTCTCACACTGACACACACACTCTGCCTCTCACACTGACACACACTCTATCTCTCTTACACAAACACACACACACACACACACAAACAGCACGCGCAGCAAAATTTTGCACTCGGTGTGTGGACACAGGCCTGATCCGCTCGAGTGTGAGACAGTGTGTGATGAAGTTGGGTCAGTACCCTGATGTCATCGCGCACTCGCATGATATTTTGGTCAATTAAGAGGCCTATTAAGGCCAATAAAGTAGCAATTAACTGAGATTTTTCGTTGCCCGTCCAACATTACAGTTGGCGAGCGAGTGAATTGGTCAGGGGGCCTGTTCAATTTTCAGGAAAACTCATCCACAGGTTGGATGAGGTATCCGATATTCATTAACAAAGAATAATAATGTTTGGACAGAATTTTCTTCCAGCATATTTTCCGGTGACTGATTCTGATGCGTGGGCACTTTTTCTCAGTTTTTAATATTTTTTGCATTTAAATTCCTCAGCTCCAAGAGACAGCTGTCTGCCTTCAGGGAGCATTCATTCCACGCTCCCACCGCGCCCACACTTATGTCAGCGCCCGCACTCCTCCCACCATAGCAGCGCTGAGCCTTTCACGCTGGCTGGCCTTTAATTGGCTCGGTAACGTGAAATCGTGGTCGGTGGCCAATCGCAGGCACTCGCCGAACTTAACATCCTGCCCAGTGTGTGTGTCAGTGTGAGAGGCAGAGTGTGTCAGTGTGAGAGAGATAGTGTGAGTCAGTGTGAGAGGCAGAGTGTGTGTGTCAGTGTGTGAGAGATAGTGTGAGAGGCAGAGTGTGTGTCAGTGTTTGAAAGGCAGAGTGTGTGTGTCAGTGTGTGAGGCAGACTGTGTGTGTCAGTGTGTGAGAGGCAGAGTGAGTGTGTCAGTGTGAGAGGCAGAGTGTGTGTGTCAGCGTGAGAGAGGTAGTGCGTGTGTCAGTGTGAGAGGCAAAGTGTGTGTGTCAGTGTGTGAGAGAGAGTGTGTGTGTCAGTGTGTGAGAGATAATGTGTGTGTGTCAGTGTGAGAGAGATAGTGTGAGAGACAGAGTGTGTGACAGTAAGAGAGGCAGAGTGTGTATGTCAGTGTGTGAGAGGCAGAGTGAGTGTGTCAGTGTTAGAGGCAGAGTGTGTATGTCAGTGTGTGAGAGGCAGAGTGAGTGTGTCAGTGTGAGAGGCAGAGTGTGTATGTCAGTGTGTGAGAGGAAGAGTGTGTGTGTCAGTGTGAGAGAGGCAGAGTGTGTGTCAGTGTGAGAGGCAGAGTGTGTGTCAGTGTGAGAGGCAATGTGTGTGTCAGTGTGAGAGGCAGAGTGTGTGTCAGTGTGAGAGGCAGAGTGTGTGTGTCAGTGCGTGAGACAGAGAGTGTGTGTCTGTGTGAGAGGCAGAGTGTGTGTGTCTGTGTGAGAGGCAGAGTGTGTGTGTCAGTGTGTGAGACAGAGAGTGTGTGTCTGTGTGAGAGGCAGAGTATGTGTCAGTGTGTGAGACAGAGTGTGTGTGTCACTGTGAGAGGCAGAGTGTGTGTGTCAGTACGTGAGACAGAGTGTGTGTGTCAGTGTGAGAGGCAGAGTGTGCGTGTCAGTTTGAGAGGCAGAGAGTGTGTGTCAGTGTGAGAGGCAGAGTGTGTGTGTCAGTGTGTGAGACAGAGAGTGTGTCAGTGTGAGAGGCAGAGTGTGTGTGTCAGTGTGTGAGACAGAGAGTGTGTCAGTGTGAGAGGCAGAGTGTGTGTGTCAGTGTGTGAGACAGAGTGTGTGTGTCAGTGTGAGACAGAGAATGTGTGTGTCAGTGTGAGAGGCAGAGTGTGTGTGTCAGTGTGTGAGACAGAGAGTGTGTCAGTGTGAGAGACAGAGAGGGTGTGTGTCAGTGTGAGAGGCAGAGTGTGTGTGTCAGTGTGTGAGACAGTGTGTGTGTGTGTGTCAGTGTGAGAGGCAGAGTGTGTGTGTCAGTGTGTGAGACAGAGAGTGTGTCAGTGTGTGAGACAGAGTGTGTGTGTCAGTGTGTGAGAGGCAGAGTGTGTGTCAGTGTGTGAGACAGAGTGTGTGTGTCAGTGTGTGAGACAGAGAGTGTGTCAGTGTGTGAGACAGAGTGTGTGTATCAGTGTGTGAGACAGAGTGTGTCAGTGTGTGAGACAGAGTGTGTGTGTCAGTGTGTGAGACAGAGTGTGTGTCAGTGTGTGAGACAGAGAGTGTGTCAGTGTGAGAGACAGAGTGTGTGTGTCAGTGTGTGAGAGGCAGAGTGTGTGTCAGTGTGTGAGACAGAGTGTGTGTGCCAGTGTGTGAGAGGCAGAGTGTGTGTCAGTGTGTGAGACAGAGAGTGTGTCAGTGTGTGAGACAGAGTGTGTCAGTGTGTGAGACAGAGTGTGTGTGTCAGTGTGTGAGACAGAGTGTGTGTCAGTGTGTGAGACAGAGTGTGTGTGTCAGTGTGTGAGACAGAGTGTGTGTCAGTGTGTGAGACAGAGTGTGTGTGTCAGTGTGTGAGAGGCAGAGTGTGTGTCAGTGTGTGAGACAGAGAGTGTGTCAGTGTGTGAGACAGAGTGTGTGTCAGTGTGTGAGACAGAGTGTGTGTGTCAGTGTGTGAGAGGCAGAGTGTGTGTCAGTATGTGAGACAGACAGTGTGTCAGTGTGTGAGACAGAGTGTGTGTGTCAGTGTATGAGACAGAGAGTGTGTGTCAGTGTGTGAGACAGAGTGTGTGTCAGTGTGTGAGACAGAGAGTGTGTGTCAGTGTGTGAGACAGAGAATGTGTGTCAGTGTGAGAGGCAGAGAGTGTGTGTCAGTGTGTGAGAGGCAGAGTGTGTGTCAGTGTGTGAGAGGCAGAGAGTGTGTGTCAGTGTGTGAGACAGAGAGTGTGTGTCAGTGTGAGAGAGGCAGAGTGTGTGTCAGTGTGTGAGACAGAGAGTGTGTGTCAGTGTGTGAGAGGCAGAGTGTGTGTCAGTGTGTGAGACAGAGTGTGTGTGTCAGCGTGTGAGACAGAGAGTGTGTGTCAGTGTGTGAGACAGAGTGTGTGTGTCAGTGTGTGAGACAGAGAATGTGTGTGTCAGTGTGTGAGACAGAGAGTGTGTGTCAGTGTGTGAGAGGCAGAGTGTGTGTCAGTGTGTGAGACAGAGTGTGTGTGTCAGCGTGTGAGACAGAGAGTGTGTGTCAGTGTGTGAGACAGAGTGTGTGTGTCAGTGTGTGAGACAGAGAATGTGTATGTCAGTGTGTGAGACAGAGTGTGTGTGTCAGTGTGTGAGAGGCAGAGTGTGTGTGTGTCAGTGTGTGAGAGACAGAGTGTGTGTGTCAGTGTGTGAGAGGCAGAGTGTGTGTGTCAGTGTGTGAGACAGAGAGGGTGTGTCAGTGTGAGAGACAGAGTGTGTCAGTGTTTTCACTTTGAAGGGCAGGCGCGGTCCGCAGGCCTGGGATTGGCCGGGAGAGGGGGCGGTGCCCACGATCGGCCCATGACCGCGATTTGACATTGGCCAGTTAAAGCCTGCCTATTGTGAAACACGGCTCCTGACTGGTTTGGAAAGGCCGAGCGGGGGTGGGGGTCCAATGGCCACCCAGCGGTCAGTTTAAAAACGGCCCAGGCAGCCCCCGGAAAGCTGGTGGGGAAGGACATCTCTCCTGTCTCTCATTACCTGACATCATGGAGTCAAGTGCGGCTGGACACGGCAGGCGGGAGGGCAGGTTGGGTGGGTACTCGGCCACCCAATTTGCGGATGAGGGCCTCACAGTCCTCCTGGAGAAGGTGGCTGCCAGGAGGGACACCCTTGTACCCAGAGATGGGAGGAGGAGGCCACCACATCTCACAAAGAGAGCATGGGCGGAGGTTGCAGCACTGGTTAGCAACTGAGGTGGTGCAGCTGGGGTTGGCCAGGTAGATGTGGATGGTGCTGCAGGTAGAGAATGGACTAATGTCCTCTCAGGAGAAGACGCGCCATAACCAACTGGAGAGGTCGCGTACAGGCGGAGACCTGCCCATCCTGCTGCTGCTCTCCCGGTTCGAGCAGGACACCCTGGGGCTGGAGAGCCGACACGCTCCCCGTGCAATCGGGCGTGGAGAGGCCGGGGTGTCAGATGAAGGTAAGAGCTCAGCGCACAGTGGGGAGAGTATCAGATTGTGCTGATACCATTCTAGTGCAGTCTCTTCACTGATGGGAGCCTCAAACCTGGATTCTCCATTGATCATTGAAAGACGATGGCACCATGATGTAGATCTCCATTGTCTCACCAGGGTGCCTGGCCTGCATAGTGACAGTGACTTAAATTAATGACATGTGCTTGTTTTCCTTTTTGGTTTCGCCAGCACACACTCGCTCTCTGGGCCCCGAAGGGCCACCCCTGACGCCAGAGGACCACCGGACTTCATTTGCACCTTCGTCACATTCGCTTTCTGAACCAGGCACTAGCGCAGATACCAGTGCCTCAGTGGGCAATAGATCAGTGGCTAGAATGTCTGTGCACATTGATGAGGGCACTTCACCCTCGCTTGAGGTGTAGGCAGAGGCAGAGAGTGCCGAGGGCACCAACAGTTGGAGGACTGCTGGGGAACCAGGACGATGCTCAGTCGAAGGCAGATGATGAGTCCCTGGAGTTGTCCATTAAGCGGCAGATGCTGAATGTCCAGTGGGAGGATCTGGCGGAGACCCATGAAGGTCCTCGTGCCATGGTCTCTGTTGTGAAGGAGTCCATGTGGAGCATGAGCACTGCGTTGACCCTCATGGCTGAGAGCACTGCCCCCATTGAGAGAGTGGCAATTCATGGAGAGGCAGCTCCAGGGACAGAATGAGGAGTTCCTGGGGTTGCGCTCGGACCTGCAAGCCCTCACACTGGCAATGACCTCAGGTAGTCAGTGCCAGTGTGGGAGATGGATGAGGCACCCAGTATCCCAGCTCGATGCCCGTCCATCAATGATGAGCAGGGAGGCCCAGAGCAATCTCACATTGGTGCACAAGCTGCTTGTAACCTTTGCAGGCTCCTCTCAGGACACTCTGGATGATGGCAGTCTCTCCTCCATCCCTCTGCCAGTGACCGTGGCATCTGATGAGGCTGTGGTGATTGGGGAGATGCCAGTCGTGGCACTGGCTGCTCCCTCTCGGGCGGGGACAGCACAGGCTCCACTGGCCAGAGGACGACCACCAAGGTCATCAAGGCCAACAAGACAGCAGAGTCAGCAGCTGCCTCCAATACCGCTGGCAGCGAGGGGTTAGGGAAGGAGTGCGGCATCAAGATGCAGCGCTCGCAAACATAAGTTTAAGCACCACGAGCACGAGGGACTGTTCACGGGTGACCTTCTATTCAGTTGTGTTTGGTTCATATGTCAACGTGTAGACATCACCACCAGTAATGGTCATGTCAATGTGATCTGAACATGACAATAACATTAAATTTGCTTTTGTTGTAATGGCCTGAGTATGCTGCACCTTTTATTTGGTGCAGGCTACCCCAGTGTATAATGCTGGACGTGAGTGGCTCTAAACTTCATTGCACAGGCACTGAATGGCCTTTGGATTCACATGACAGGGGCATTTTGGACATCCAGGATAGAGGCAGCAGCCCTGGTTTGAGGTGGGAATGGTTATTTGGCAGCCTAGCTGAAGGAGCGTTGGATCAAGGCGTCCTAGTGTCCCTGCCTCCCCGGAGGTTACCCAAGGTCTGCCTCCATACCCTCGCATCTCCTCACCATGCTCTTCTTCTGTCTCACTACTGGATTTATCCTCTGTGGCCTGTGCAGCTGCCTCAAGATCCTCTTCCTCCAGTGGGTATCCCCTTGTCAGTGCCAGATTGTGGAGAATGCAGCATGTAACCACGATCAGTGACACCCGCTCTGAGGGTATTGTAGTGCTCCCCCTGAACGGTCCAGGCATCGGAAGCAAATACTCAGAAGACCTATAGTCCTTTCTACACCTTGGACTACTTGTTGGCCCTGTGCCCCTTGTGCCTGCGCCTCTCCTCCAACAGGTCCCTCCCCTGGAAGCTGCTTTGGGGACATCCGGCCTCCTCTCCCTTCTGCCTCTCTCTCCTCCTCAGAGGAGTTGCCAACAGTGAAGACCACAATCCCCATTCCAAGGGTCATGAAGGCTGTCTGATACCTGGAAGGCCCCACACGGTCTGAATCCTCCCAGGTATTTTGAGACTCCAAGAAGACCTGAAATGAAGCCTGGAAATGCTAACAATGAAGCCCCGAACAGAGATGAAGCTGCCAAGTACTAACAAGTCACCAACAGCAAACTATCTACCAAACTCCTCACTACTCACACTGGCAATGCTGCTGACCCTTTTTATCCTGACACACACACGCGCACATACACACACACACACACACACACACACACACTCTATCTCTGACACTGACATACACACACGCAATCTCTCACACTGACACACACACACACACACTATCTCTGACACTGACTCACACACACACTATCTCTGACACTGACACACACACACACACACACTATCTCTGACACTGACACACACACACACACACACTATCTCTGACACTGACACACACACACACACACACTATCTCTGACACTGACAGACACACACACACACACACACTATCTCTGACACTCTCACACACACAAACACACACACACATACACAAACACACACACACATACACACACACACACACACACACACACTATCTCTGATACTAACACACACACATACTATCTCTGACACTAACACACACACACACACACACACACACACTATCCCTGACACTGACACACACACACACTATCTCTGACACTCACACACACACACACACACACACACTATCTCTGACACACACACACACACACTATCTCTGACACTCACACACACACACACAATCTCTCACACTGACACACACACACACACTATTATCTCTCACACTGACACACAAATACTATCTCTCACACTGACACACACACACTCTCTCCTTGAGAAATTACAAGCACAGGGGGATTGGGAGGGAGCTGATGAGAGTTTTTGAGGTGACTGGACCCTGTGGTTGTTGCTGGTGTCTTTGACTCAGAAGAGCTTCTGTTCTATGTGTGGGAGGGTATGATAGAAACACTGGCCCCTCTGATGTGCTTTGTAGGCCATCACTGAACTGGAACCAACATCAAATCCTCCCAGCTGGAAATTGTCCCATCTCAACTGGATTCCTGATCACTGCCCTGACTGAGGAATCCGAACATCTGACAGGAGATTTTGGGGGTGTTTTGTTGACATTTTTAACCTGCAGGACGTTCAGTTCCGGATATTTTCGGCCAGAGTTTAAAATCATTTTGATGATTATTTTTTCTGCTTTTATTCTGAGCTGACAGAGATGAGTCATATTGTAGCAGGGTGCTTCTATAGATGGCAGCGGTTGAGTTAGTTACTTAAATTTTATCTCTACATTTCCTGCACAAATATAACAACAACAAACACCATCACAATCGCTTCCTGTTCTGTTTAATGCCATTTTACGTCATGTCTGAGGATTTAATACTTTAATAGATTGAATTCTTTGGCCAGGGTGCAGAGTCACATCTCATTTCCCCCAGTTTAAATTTTGAGCTAACACAGTATCCTGGGAGCCTCACTAGACCTGGAAAATTACTGCAGATGCTGGAAACCTGAAATATAAACAAAAAAATACAGGGAAATACTCAGCAGGTCCGGCAGTATCTGTGGAGAGGGAAACAGAGTTAACGTTTCAAGGGATGAGCTTTAGTCAGAACTGGGAAAGGCTAGAGTTGTAACAAATTTCATGCCAGTACAGAAATAGAAACATAGAAACTAGGAGCAGGAGTAGGCCATTCAGCCCTTCGAGCCTGCTCCGCCATTCATTATGATCATGGCTGATCATCCAACTCAATAGCCTGCTCCCGCTTTCTCCCCATACCCTTTGATCCCTTTTGCCCCAAGAGCTATATCTAACTTCTTCTTGAAAACATACAATGTTTTGGTCTCAACTACTTTCAATGGCAGTGAATTCCACAGGCTCACCACTCTCTGGATGAAGAAATTTCTCCTCATCTCAGTCCTAAATGGTCTACCCCATATCCTCAGACTGTGACCCTGGTTCTGGACTCCCCCACCATTGGGAACATCCTTCCTGCATCTCCCCATCTAGTCTTGTTAGAACTTTATAGGTTTCTATGAGATCCCCCCCTCATTCTTCTGAACTCCAGTGAATATAATCCTAACCAGCTCAATCTCTCCTCATATGTCAGTCCTGCCATCCCAGGAATCAGGCAGGTAAACCTTCGCTGCACTCCCTCTATAGCAAGTACATCCTTCCTCAGATAAGGAGACCAAAACTGCACACAATATTCCAGATGTGGTCTCACCAAGGCCCTGTACAATTGCAGCAGGACATCCCCGTTCCTGTACTCGAATCCTCTGGCTATGAAGGCCCACATACCATTTGCCTTCTTTACCACCTGCTGAACCTGTACACTTCAGCAACTGGTGTACAAGGACACCCAGGTCTGGTTGCACATTCCCCTCTCTCAATATATAGACATTCAGATAATAATCTGCATTCCTGTTTTTGCTACCAAAATGGATAACCTCACATTTATCCACATTATACTGCATCTGCCATGCATTTGCCCACTCACTCAGCTTGTCCAAATCAGACATAGGGAGAGGGAGGGGAGGAGTGAGCTAAAGGGAAGGTCGTTGATAGGGTGGAAAATAGAAGAGATTAACTGACAAAGAGGATGATGCTGCAAGGAAAACGGAGATGGGAACAGAACAAAAAAAAAGCAAAAAATGCGCCTAGAGGAGGTGTAGAGTCGAGGAGGATTAGAAAAATAGCATATTATTTAAATGGAGGGAGATTGCAGAACTCGGTGGTACAGAGGGATCTGGGTGTCCTGATACGTGAATCACAAAAAGTTGGTATCAGGTAAAGCAAGTGATTAGGAAGGCAAATGGAACGTTGTCATTCATTGCAAGGGGAATGGAATATAAAAGTGCGGAAGTTTTACTGCAGCTGTACAGGGCCTTGGTGAGACCACATCTGGAATACTATGTACAGTTTGGTCTCTTTATTTGAAAAAGTATGCAACTGCATCAGAATCAGAGAGGGCTCACTCGACTCATTCCTGGGGTGAAGGGGCTTATCTTATGAAGAAAGGTTGAACAGGTTGGGCTTATACCCATTGGAGTTCAGAAGAATGAGAGGTGATCTTATTGAAAGGTAAGATCCTGTGGGGATTTGATAGGGTGGATACCAGAAGGATGTTTCCTTTTGTGGGGGAGACTAGAACTTGGTGACACCAGTTTAAGAATAAGAGGTCTCCCTTTTAAGACAGAGATGAGGAGAAACTTTTCTACCCCAAAAACTAGTGAAGGCTGGGTCTTTGAATTTATTTAAGGCAGAGTTAGACAAATTTTTATTAGGCGAGGGAGTCAAGGGTTATAGGAGCAAACAGGAAACTGGAGCTGAGATCTTATCAGCCATGATCTTATTTAATGATGCAGTAGTCTCAAAGGGCTGAATGGCCTACTGATGCTCCTATGTTCCTATGTAAAGGGATAAAGCAGAACATCACATCCCTGAAACAGGAACTCTGATTCTCTCTCCACCGATGCTGCCAAACCTGATGGTTTTTTTCCAGCATCTCTGCTTTTTGTCCCTTTTAATAAAGCCGCACTGTCAGCGGTCAGTGCTGAGGGAGTGCTGCAATGTCGGAGGGTCAGTGCTGAGGGAGTGCTGCACTGTCGGAGAGTCAGTACTGAGGGAGTGCTGCGCTGTCAGGGGTCAGTATCATCATCTGTTCTGATGATGCTACCTTCAAAAACAGTTCCTCTGACATGTCCTCCTTCTTCCTTAACCGAGGTTTTCCACCCACGGTCGTTGACAGGGCCCTCAACCGTGTCCGGCCCATCTCCCGCGCATCCGCCCTCACGCCTTCTCCTCCCTCCCAGAAACATGATAGGGTCCCCCTTGTCCTCACTTATCACCCCACCAGCCTCCGCATTCAAAGGATCATCCTCCGCCATTTCCGCCAACTCCAGCATGATGCCACCACCAAACACATCTTCCCTTCACCCCTCCGGCGGCATTCCGTAGGGATCATTCCCTCCGGGACACCCTCGTCCACTCCTCCATCCCCCCCTAGTCCTCAACTCCCACCTATGGCACCTCCCCGTGCCCACGCAAAAGATGTAACACCTGCCCCTTCACTTCCTCTCTCCTCACCGTCCAAGGGCCCAAACACTCCTTTCAAGTGAAGCAGCATTTCACTTGCATTTCCCCCAACTTAGTCTACTGCATTCGCTGCTTCCAATGCGGTCTCCTCTACATTGGAGAGACCAAATGTAACCTGGGCGACCGCTTTGCAGAACACCTGCGGTCTGTCCGCAAGAAAGACCCAAACCTCCCTGTCGCTTGCCATTTTAACACTCCACCCTGCTCTCTTGCCCACATGTCTGTCCTTGGCTTGCTGCATTGTTCCAGTGAAGCCCAACGCAAACTGGAGGAACAGCACCTCATCTTCCGACTAAGCACTTTACAGCCTTCCGGACTGAATATTGAATTCAACAACTTTAGGTCTTGAGCTCCCTCCTCCATCCCCACCCCCTTTGTTTTTTCCCCCTTCCTTTTGTTTTTTTTCCAATAATTTATATATATTTTTCTTTCCCCACCTATTTCCATTATTTTTAAATCTTTTATGCCCCCCCCACCTCCACTAAAGCTGTACCTTTGGTGCCCTACTATCCATTTTTAATTAGCACATTCATTTACATAATATCACCAACTTCAACACCTCTGTGTTCTTTTGTTCTTTTGTCTGTGACATCTTTTGATGATCTGCTCCTGTCACTGCTTGCTTGCCCCTACAACCACAACCCCCCTCCACTTCTCTCCCCCCCCCAACCCCCCACACGCCACCCACCCCCCCCCCCCCCCCCCCCCCACCCCCCACCCCACCCCAACCTTAAACCAGCTTATATTTCACCCCTCTCCTTGGATTCAGCTAGTTCTGTTGAAGGGTCATTAGGACTCGAAACGTCAACTCTTTTCTTCTCTGCCGATGCTGCCAGACCTGCTGAGTTTTTCCAGGTAATTCTGTTTTTGTTCTGAGGGAGTACTGCACTGTCGGGGGGTTAGTACTGAGGGAGCACTGCACTGATGGAGGGTCAGTGCTGAGGGAATGCAGCACTGTTGGAGGGTCAGTACTGAGGGAATGCTGCACTGTCGGAGAGTCAGTATTGAGGGGATGCTCCACTGTCAGAGAGTCAGTACTGAGGGAGCGCTGCACTGTCGGAGAATCAGTACTGAGGGAGTGCTGCACTTTCAGAGGGTCAGTGTTGAGGGAGTGCTGCACCGTCGGAGGATCGGCACTGGTAGAATTCTGCACTGTTGGAGGGTCAGTACTGAGGGGATTCTACAATGTCACTTTATTGGTGACTATTTATAGTCCCCATTTTGGCAAGATCTTAACTTGAAACTGTTCTCTTGCGCAGAATGATAATTGGGTCATTTTTTTATCCTATCAAACAATTTCATAGATTTCTCTCAGGTCACTCTCAGTCTTCTCTTTTCTAGAGGAACAGACTGCTGTCTGTTCTCGAAGAGAGATCCCCAGGAAAAGGCTGCAGCCACACTGCTGGAATCAGGGGCACACAAATATCGGCAGCAGTATAACTCCGATCAGATGCTTGGGTACATTAAGATAAGGCAGTTTGCACAGTTCTTCCATGTCATACATGGGGTGCCCTCACTCTAGTTGGTGTTTACTCTGTCCACTGTACAAGAGAGCTGGGGCTCTCTTCCGTAGAGCAGTGAAGGCTGAGGGGTGACCTGATTGAGGTCTTTAAAATTATGAAAATGTTCATAGAAACATTTAAAAATAGAAGCAGGAGAAAGTCATTTGGCCCTTCGAGCCTGTTCAGCCATTCAATATGATCATGGCTGATCCTCTCTCTCCACACCGTACTCCCACGCTCTCCCCATACCCCTTGATGCCTTTAAAATCTAGAAATCTATCTATTTCTTTCTTAGATATATTCAGTGACTTGGCTTCCATGACCTCCTGTGATAGAGAATTCCGCAGGTTCACCACCTCTGAGTGGAGAAGTTTCTCCTCTTCTCAGTCCTAAATGCCCTACCTGATATCCTGAGGCTGTGAATGTTCGATAGGGTAGACTTGGAGTAGATATTACCTTGTGGAGGAGACCAGAATTAGGGAGCATAAATATAAGACAGTCACTAATAAACCCAGCAGGGAATTCAAGGGAAACTTCTTTAACCAGAGAACGGTGAGAACATGGATCTCGCCACCATGGGGAGTGGTTGAGGTGAATGAAATAAATACATTTAAAGGGAAGCTTGTTAAACATGAGGGAGAAAGGAATAGAAGGGTATGATGGAATGCTAAAAATATTCAGCAAGTCAGGCAGCATCTGTGGAGAGAGAAACAGAATTAACGTTTCAGGTTGATGACCCTTCATCAGAAGGATATGCTGATGGGGTGAGGTTAAGAGGGGTGGGAAGAGGCTCGTTGGAGCAGCAAGTTAGGTCAAATGGCCTGTATCTTTGCTCTGAATAACCCCAGACCAGTACCGAAGCTTCACTTTAAAACTGTCCACCTGCTCTGTGCATCATTGGTGAACAGAGATTCTCCCTGTCACAAAGAATTTAGTGGGGTTAAATGCTGCAATAGCAGTGGCTGTGGTATAACTGCAGTCCAAAGATCTGGCAAGCTACCAGAACTCTGCCGACTGTGGATAACAAACAGCACCAGTGTCTGTGTCTATACAGGGCCCATTCTACATTAGCTTAAGGCACACAGACCCATTCAAATTTTCAGGAGCATTACCTTCTGCTTTCCTCTGTGTCACATCCATGAGTCTACACAGCAACCTTCAGGGGCCTGATCGATTGTTAATGTCTGGTGCTGATGGAAGGAGAGATATTTACCCAACGCAATCCTAAATCCACCAAACATAAAGATTTCCTGTGTTAACCCCCACATTCCAGTGACTAATACTGTTGTGTATCTTGTGGCCAATGCTTCCTTGTCATTAGAATGGAGCTTCCACCCACTCACTACCTGCCCTGACCAGATACACACACTCAACTCCTTCCCATAAAGACATTTCCCAATTCTCACTGGATTGTCAATGTTTCCATACCTCTCCTGTAAAGCACCCATTGCTCTCATTCCATATGCTCACACTCCAATTCAGCCTGACAAGTTTTAACACATTTAGCAACGCATTCCCCTTCCCCCACCCAGGGTGGTACTGAGGAACAGTGACCAGTCCCACCCAAATGGTTTCAATTCCTTCCTCAGGTGTGGGCATTGCTGGCTTTTATTGCCCATCCCTAGTTGCCCTTGGGAAGGTGGCGGTGAGCTGCCTTCTTGAACCGCTGCAGTCCATGTGTGTAGGTACTAGGTACACCCACAGTGCTGTTAGGGAGGGAGTTCCTGTGCAGCATTAATCAGAATGAGATCCTGGATTAGTTTCAGGCACTGAAAGGGATCAGAGGGGAACTTTCCTGATCCTTTGCCCTTAATTGGCCCGGGTGTTTACCTGGATTCATGTCTCTGGGGGTTTGGGACTTGTCCGCTGGATGTTGGATATTTGTATGGGAGAGTCGCCTCCTGTCCATGTTATTCCCATGTGCATTCACACAGTGGCTACAGAAACACACTGTGCAGCAGATTAGTGATCAGGAACAAGATTGGTAGCTGACACCCCACTCAACCCAAGTTACTCCTATTCCAGCCAACATCACAGAGTGAGGGGGAAGGCTCTCTTTGTAACTCCTGAAACCACTGGATTTGTTTTCCTTTCTCAAGGATAAAGTCCCAGCTTACAGGGGCCACACTCTGTACGAGACACAGAAAGACTCCAACACCTTCCATCTCACACCTCCGAAATAGGCCACAGTAGCCTTAGGCTGTACATTATCTACATACATTGATTCCCTGATGGAGCAAATCAGCCATGAGTTCGAGGGGCTGAATGGCCTCCTCCTGTTCCTTAAGTTTGTCCTAGAAGGTGATGAAAGCTGGATGGGACTGGGTTGAGCTGGCATTTCACACACCTGTATAACCAGCCAGCTGTGTGGCTACAGGATTGAACACATGGGTTTGATCATAGCTGGGGTGAGGAGGTTGAGAATTTCACATGGGACAGGGAAGAATGAAAAATAAGAGGAGTATTAGTTATGTTGGGATGAACTGTTAATGAGACATGTTGAAAACACTTATAACATCCATGAGAGAGTTTGACAACATGAACAGAGCTTGTACTCTCAACCAAGGTTCTTAAGTGAGAAAAAAACAAAAAACAAAAAACTCCAGATGCTGGAAATCCAAAACAAAAACAGAATTACCTGGAAAAACTCAGCAGGTCTGGCAGCATCGGCGGAGAAGAAAAGAGTTGACGTTTCGAGTCCTCATGACCCTTCGACAGTTCTGTCGGCAGCACTCCCTCAGTACTGACACTCTGTTTTTGTTCTTAAGCGAGAATCCTGCTGTGCAACACTCATTAACAAAGTGAGTTCTTCTGCTCAGTCAGTGGGACCACCTGCCTCTCCCATTGCTCTAGGTGGATGTTAAAGACCCCAAAACACATAACATGGGGCCAGGTCTCCCTTAACTGAAAGCAGCTGGAGCAGTGACACAGATCACTGTACATGAGGTGTTTCGAGAGAGATGTAACAAGCTGCCAGAGTGTTCCTTTTTAAGTGTTTGATAGAATCTGCTGCATGTGTTATTTTAAATGGATTGAGGCCTTTGTTGTAATGTTGGGGGAAGGAATTTCACAAACATCCAATAAGACCTTCGTCCTAACTCTGGCAGTGTGTGTTTTCATTGTGAGGTATTTGTCGGGCTGCTGTCACTCTGGGAGATGTTTGATCAGCAAATTCACTGCTGCTCTCCTACTTTTATTTCTTGAATAAGTCATCAGAAATCTTTCAAAAACAAAAACAGGTTTGGGGGGGTGGGAGGGGGATTCACTTCTGTGTCTCGTATCCTGAGCATACTGAGCTATGCACAGCACTCTGGTACAGCATCACGGCCAGTCTTAATGTGTCAGTTTAACTAGTCTGCAGCGGATGGCTATTTGACAATGAGGTGCATCGCAACTTCACAATCACACAGATTACTCCTGAGTGGGTGCCATCGGATATGGATCAGGATCAGGAGTGGGAGTGCCAGGTTTTTCTCTCGCCCCAATGTTGGGTCACTATCGCCGTTTGTACCATCTCGATTTCCAAGATCAGTTAACTCAATGAAGAATCAAAACGCGGGGCCTCGGGGATTGTTCGTCTCAGCGGCACTCTCGATGGGAGTTGTCACTGGGCCTCACAGTGAAATTAAGGTTGTATCTCAGGAGGGACATTGAAGGTCCTCAGAACATGTTTTAAAATTTGTTACTTCACAAATTCAAGGTGGTTGGCAAAGTGAGCTGGGTTGGTCCTCCCTTCCCAGAGTTCTCTATCCTACACTTCACCATTGTACGCTGACCATAACACAGCCCTGAGATGTATGGGTAAAAGGTCAAAGGTCAACAATGTCCCAGGTGAGATCCTGAGCATTACTGAGCTGCTTCTTCCTCTGAACATTCGATTCTCAGACTCAAACGACGTAGGTTTGAGATAAGGGAGCTGCTGTTAACACCAATCGCTATCTCTCTCAGAGCTTACCCCTTTTCATCCTCCTAAACTCTAAACGCCCTGTGTGTGTGCCCCCCACCCCCCCACCCCCCACATCCTCACTGTCTCGGCTTTTTCACTCCAACTCCTCCTCTCGCCTGCTCTTTTCAAAATGTGCCCCTTCAACAACAGCAACAGCTTGCATTTATATAGCACCCTTAACATAGACCCAGCTTTAGTGTCACTTCTGCTGATCTGCCTCATATCCGCTCCTGATCTCTTGACCTTTGGTACCAAGCCTACACTGGCCCTCACTCATGATCCCTGTCTGTTTGCTGCAGGTACCTCAGTGCAGTGAGCACTGTGTTTTGCAGCCAATGAAGTACTTCTGGAAGTAGTCACTGTTGTAATGTAGGAAACATAGCAGCCAATCTGTGCACAGCAAGACCCCACATACAGCAATCTGATAATCTGCTTTTAGTGATGTTGATTTAGGGATAACTATTGGCCCCAGGTATCTGGGGAGACCCCCCCTGCTCTTCTTCTAAATAGTGGCCATGGGATCTTTTATATCCACCTGAAAAGGCAGACAGGGCTTCCATTTAACGCCAACGCTGAAAGACAGTCCCTCCGACAGTGCGCACTCCCTCAGTGCTGACCTTCTGACAGTGCAGCACGCCCTCAGTACTGACCCTCTGACAGTGCAGCACTCCCTCAGTACTGCCTCTCCGACAGTGCAGCACTCCCTCAGTACTGACCCTCCGATAGGGCAGCACTCCCTCAGTACTGACCCTCCAATAGGGCAGCACTCCCTCAGTACTGACCCTCCAATAGGGCTTGACCCTCTGACAGTGCAGCACTCCCTCAGTACTGCCTCTCCGACAGTGCAGCACTCCCTCAGTACTGACCCTCTGACAGTGCAGCACTCCCTCAGTACTGACTCTCCAATAGGGCTTGACCCTCTGACAGTGCAGCACTCCCTCAGTACTGACCCTCCGACAGGGCAGCACTCCCTCAGTACTGACGTTCCAACAGGGCAGCACTCCCTCAGTATGGCCACTGGAAAATGTCAGGATATTGGGCTCATAACCTTGGAATGTGACATTAACAAATGACTTTACTAGGTTAACAGTGTTATATAGATGCAAGTTGTCAGTGGTGTTTAATAGAATGCAGTGTAAGGGCCTGGAGTAGACCCAGTCCAACATGAGCCCATGTGGACCCTTGGCCCAGAGGCAGCTTGGGCTCAGTTTGGCCTGGTTATTCAATAGGAGGGAGCTGAGCCAAGCTTTCTGATACTAGGAGACTACTCTCCCCACCGCTTTGCCAAGGATTTCCTATTCCAACTTTTCCCAGCATCCAAAATATACAGATGAATATTTTTAAAACTTTGGCAATAGAAGATTCAAAGATTTGTATTGAATTAGAGAGCACTGCTTTAGAATGCGAAAGGTGCAAGAACTGGACAGAAAATTACTTCATTCACCCCATCACCCAAGCTCAGCTGGTCAGAGAGGAGATCACGGCCTCTAGACCACCATTGTCCAGGCAGAAATCAGCCTGAGGTTGGGTTGCCAACTGTGATTAAATGTATTCCTGGAGGTTTCATCACATGATTTGCCCCCACGCTCCAGCCATTAGCTGGCCAACACATCCATCCTTGTGATGTTCTGCCTTCCTATGCCAATTGGAAAGCAAAAAGACCCATTACCCAATTGGATGATGCTTGACTGTCCGCCAAAGAGATTTTTTCCCCCTCATTTTCGATACTTTTATGTCTTGTAACGAGAAATGTTCAAAGACACCTTTTTTTTTAAAACTATCTTTTTTAATGTCCCGATGATCTTTCTCCAGGGTTGCACACAGCAGTGTCCTGGAGATTGATTTGCAATCCTGGAGACTCCAGACCAGTCCTGGAGGGTTGGCAACCCCAGCCTGAAGTCCTTTGATCATTACCAGGTGCGCACAGCGGGAATTGTGAGGGCATTGGGGTTAGCTCACCCACACTCATTGTCCAGTTCTGTGTGTGTGGAATGGACATTTACGGGAGGGGGCACGTGGTATTGGTGGGGACACTGGTAGGGGGGTGGGTTGCTTCTGTTCCTTTAGGAGAGGCAGAAAGAGAGAGAGAGGAGAAACAGACACACTGGCAGTGACGTAAGGCAGCAGGTCAGAGCCATGAGATTATTATAGTGGATAGGAATCCTGGCTGGAACACAGGAGAGGATGTTCAGAACTGGAGGCAGTACCAAAATAAGAAAGATTTAATGCTTGAACAAATAGAAATGTGGTCTAACTCCAGAATGACCACAACCTCCCGGAATAAGTCCTAATAACAAATCAGAGAGGCGGGGTAATTTCTCTGGATCACCACACTCACTTTCCTCACACATTGTGATCCCTGACTGTTCGTCCAGTCATAATTGTAACTGGGGAAGGGTTTTTCTGGAGCTGCTCTCACTGTGGTTACCCCTGGTCCTTCCTGTCAGCAAATGGTAGCAGCCACAATGTCATGTGACTCCCTCTGACTGTCAATAGAAATAGTATAAAAAGCTCGAGCTGCCTGCGACTCATCAACAATTAAAGAATTCCCAGTCTTTGGAATTCACACCACTCAAGACCAAGGTCAAGCGAAGATGAGGAGTCTGCTTCTGCTCATTCTTCTCGGGCTCGTGGGCCAGTCCTGTTGCAGAGGTAAGAAATTCTGGCTCTTACAATAAATCCAGCAGATTACATGTTCAGCTGTTAATGAGGACGGGACAAACCGGGCAGGTTATCACACTGCAAACCTATCGGCTGAAAGACTTTCTACAAAAATCTCTCAACCTTCGCATGTTCCAAAGTACCTTCCTGGCTAACGAATATTTTTGATCAGTAACCACCGTTGTAACATTGGGTCATTTATTTAACTATTTATTAAGCTGTTCGGAAGGGGCTGAGTCCTAATCCTTTATATTAACAATGCCCCGTCTGTAATCTAATTAAAGTGCTCCCCTCTGTCCAGTTCTGCGTAACGCTAATTACACAAGTGTCCCATTTTCACTAGACTGCAAGGTTATTTACTGGGGCTGACTTCCACCTCACACACACCTCCATCCCCCACTCTTCCCCACCTAACACTGTCGACACCTGACTTGGTGGCCACATTATGATTAACTTGGGGCAGAGGCCCCTTCCAATGACCATGTGACCTTACATGATGACCCTGTGACCCTATACAGTGACCTGTGGCCCTTTATTTCTTTAAATTTCATTCATGGGATGTGGGCTTTGCTGGCTGGGCCAGCATATATTACCTGTCCCTAATTGCCCTTGAGAAGGTGGTGGTGAGCTTCCTCCTTGAACCGCTACAGTCCATGTGGTGTAGGTACACCCACAGTGCTGTTAGGGAGGGAGTTCCAGAATTTTGACCCAGTGACAGTGAAGGAACGGTGATATATTTCCAAGTCAGGATGGTGAGTGGCTTGGAGGGGAACTTCCAGGTGGTGGTGTTCCCCGTGTGTCTGCTGCCCTTGTCCTTCTAGATGGTAGTGGTTGTGGGTTTGGAAGGTGCTGTCTAAGGAGATTGGTGAGTTCATGCAGTGCATTTTGTAGATGGTACACACACTGTTGCTACTGTGCATCAGTGGTGGAGGGAGTGAATGTTTGTGGATGGGGTGCCAATCAAGTGGACTGCTTTGTCCTGGATGGTGTTAAGCTTCTTGTGACCTTGAGACCTCGTGCAGCAACCCTGCAACACCTTGGCCCTGCTGTTCCTAGCGCTAACCCTGCGATTCCTTACACTGGTCCAGTGACCTGACCCTGCAGCCCCCTCGGCTGCATTTCCTGCAGCATCCCCTCTAACACAGACAGGAGGCAAATGGCTCAGGGGGAGTTTAAAACCCATCACGCCTCATTTCCTACATGGTGGACACCGGGAGAAAGTGGTGAAGGCTTCTGAATCCAACAAGGTGACACTTATGAAAATGGGAAGTGGCAAAGGGTCTTTGATAATCATTGAAGTCAAGGATCCAGCATCATGCATCCAATAAGGGAGGCAGATGGAATTTTGGCAGTTATTGCTAAAGGAATAGAGTATAAAAATAGGGAAGTGTTGTTACAACTGTACAAGGTATTGGTGAGACCGCACCTGGAGTACTGTGCACAGTTTTGGCCCCCTTACTTGAGGAAGGATGTAGTTGCATTGGAGGCGGTTCAGAGGAGGTTCACTAGATTGATTCCAGAGATGCGCAGCTTGTCTTATGAGAAGAGATTGAGCAGTTTAGGCCGATACTCGCTAGAGTTTAGAAGGATGAGAGGAGATCTAATTGAGGTATATAAGATGCTAAAGGGAATAGACAAAGTAGACATGGAGCAGATGTTTCCCCTTGTGGGGCATTCTAGAACAAGAGACCATAGTTTTAGGCTAAGGGGTGGTAAATTTAAATCAGAGATGAGGAGAAATTACTTTTCTCAAAGGGTCGTGAATCTGTGTAATTCACTACCTCAGAGTGCAGTGGATGCTGGGACGCTGAATAAATTTAAAGAGGAGATAGGCAGATTTTTAATTAGTAATGGATTGAAAGGTTATGGGGAGAGGGCGGGAAATTGGAGTTGAGGCCGAAATGAGATCAGCCATGATCGTAATGAATGGCGGGGCAGGTTCGAGGGGCTGATTGCCTAGTCCTGTTCCTAGTTCTTATGTTCAATCAGGGAAGACCATCCCATTCCCAGGAGTGCCCACCCCATTCAGATAATGGGATAGACAGACAGACAGACAGACAGACAGACAAAAGGAGAGATACCATCAGCTATGAAGCCCTTCTGCTAACATAGTCTGCTAACATTGACATTTGCTGATGGAGTTTTCAGGGAATCTTGTTTGAACCTCACTGTCTCTCTGTTTCTTGCAGTTATTTCCAGGCACTCTGATGAGAGTCTCGGTGACGGTCAGTATATCGATTTTCCTCTTCACTTTCCTGTGTGTCCCCTCCTCTCCTTAAGGAAGATTTTATTCTGATATCAGGGTGAAAAATATTTTCACGTTTAATTACCTCTTTTTTTTCTGCAGGTAAACGAGAACCTGCTGATATTGAAGGTTTGTATATTTTAATATTTAAACTGGAAATTGAAATGACTTTGCTTAAATCAATGAATTCTCATACTGATGAATTACAGGAACAGCTCTCAAGTCTATGACGTGGAGGGATACCTCTGAAGGGCCTTACAGAGGGAGTCTCTTGTGAGGATGGAATGAATGTGTTTGATGTGTTAGATGGCAAATGAGTTTTTGAAATTCATCGATTATTGAGAGAGGAATAGAAAGAGACAATGATCGACAGAACCAGAGACAGATAGAATAAGACAGGAACAGAGAGAGGGACAGGGCATGAATGAGAGAGACAGGCAAACAAATTGACAGCTCAAGTTTCAACATGCTGCTCATTTTGCTGTTCTCATTACCGTATCCTCCATCTGAAAGGCAAAAGCAGAGAGAGGAACAGGCAAAGTGAAAGGGGACCAACAGACACAGAGACAGAGAGGCAGATACACAGAGAGTGTAGAGTCTCAACTTATTGAAGTCTGCCCTTTGACCTCCTGGTCAGGGTGTTCTGGTATATTCTGGTGTTACTCATTTTATTCTGTGACAGAGAGAGGGAGGGACAGCAGCAGGTTCCTAATGAATTCCCAATGTCACTGTGGGGCTACTGGCCTCCTCCTATGGTCTGTGATGTGAACACCTCTGACAACACTCCCTTCTTCAGGGAGTATTTCTTTAATCTCTGTCTCTCTATTTCTTACAGGAGTTTCCAGCCGCTCTGATGAGAGTCTCGATGATGGTCAGTAAATCGAGTTTCCTCTTCATTTCCTGTGTGTCCCCTCCTCTCCTGACGGTCCTGACACTGGGAGATGGTTCCCCAGGGTTTGGGACATTCCACTCCCCTCACCCTGGAGCCGTTCCTCGTGGATGAGGATGATAGCGAGTGCCAGTGGGTCACAATGCCCAGCCCAAACCTGATCCCAGCCAACAGCCACACAAGCTGTTGATGCACAGATCACTGGATAGTAACATGGAACAGGAACTCAGCCTGATCTCCCCCTTTCCTTATCCTGGACCAGGGGAGAGGTTACGTTCGAGTCTCCATCACTAACCCCTCCGCAATCAGCCAGCGCAGTGCAGACTGTGGGCCATGTTAGTGATATCCTTGCTCTGAGACTCAGTCCCATTGCATCAGGCATGTGCGGGGCGAGAGGAAGGTGCTGGGATCTTCCTCTGCATCCATCCGCAATTCAGCATTTGTTGTTTTTCAAGAGTCCCTGCTCACTCTCTGGCCTCTTCATATTACACGGGATAAGCTAGATGGCAGAGCATCCAATACAGGAAGCTGCAGCCAATTATCTCCAAACAATCACTGGCTGTGGTCCAACATCAATCAGTGACTATGACAACAGCAACATTGACAAGCTACACAAAAATAACAGGCGTTTAACTGATTGTGTCTAATTTTATTGTGATTTCTGTGGGATCTTATTTTCAGATTTAATCCTTTCCTTTTTCTTTCTGCAGATAAACAAGAAGTTGATGGGATTAAAGGTGTATATATTTCAGTATTTAAATGTGATTCTAAGTGACCTTGTTTAAGTCGATGAGTTCTGGTATTGATGAATCATTGGAACGAAACAGCTCCGATTTCTGTAACATGCTATCTATCTGTGCCTGTTCCTTATCGTAGAATCACAGAAATTTACAGCACTGAGCTGTGCAGCCCAATCCTTCTTTCCAGGTCTTGGTCTGTAATCATGCAGGTTACAGTCCATCTAGTGCAAGCACAAATGTGCTTTTGAAATGCAATGATGGTTTTTGCCTCAATTGCCCTTTCAGGAAGTGAATTCCACCCTCTGGGTGAAAAAATTCTCAACTGCCTGATCAATCCTTCTGTCAATAGCTTTAAATCTCTGCCCGCTGTTATTGAGCTCTCTGTGAACAGAGTTATTGGTCCGGAATTTCACTCCCAATGCAGGTGTACAGAGCTGTTATGATTCCTGGCTCAATGCACCTATCTCTGGGGAAATAGCCCCAAATAACAGGATTTTCCCTCTGGGGGAGATGGGTGTGCACTGGGGTCAGGTCCACTGCTCCCGGGAACAGTTTGGAGGCAGCCATAGGGGCTGCCAGAGGCGGAGGCTGCTGGTTAAAAGACCTGCCTTGGTGCTCTGGGACTTTATCCCAGTTGTAATTAAAACTGTAAAACAATAACAGCCCTCTAGCCCTCACCCGTCACACCCCCAACCACTTCCCAGGCCCCATCAATGCCAAATCATGCACCTACCCCCGTCCTATGGCCCCTCACACTCTCCAAGCCAATCTATTCCCCTCTATCCATTCCCCCCACGGCCCCTTGTTGGCCCTATGCCAACTGAGCCCCAACCCATGCCCCACCCACCTACCTTTGCTCTTACATCTTCCATGCCAGCTCACCCAATATCTACATGGGCAGACCTCAGGAACCATGTTGAGATGAAATAAAATAATGTTCTAAGTATCCATTACGTACTTCACTATTTATAAAAAAATTTGATTGATAAAAGCCCACTCAATACATTCAAATCCCTTATAAAAACAAACATTTGTATTCATTGCCCCACATCAAAGAGAACTAATCCCTTAATAACCTGTTGGAGCTGTCAATCAAACTGTGAACTAACAGAACACTACCCCACCCCAACTGTGATAATGATAGGTTGTGGAAGCAGTAAACCAGTACTAATACTATAATGATAATCCTCAGGCTTATGCCAACAAACAGCTATTGAAATTGTAGGCAGCAATTTTTTTCAACTGAAAGACACAGAAGGTTGTTTTTCTTCAAAGTTTCAGCCAGCAGACTGTAGGCTATGAATTCTTTCACCCAGAGGGTGGAATTCACTTCCTGAAAGGGCAATTGAGGCAAAAACCATCATTGCATTTCAAAAGCACATTTGTGCTTGCACTAGATGGACTGTAACCTGCATGATTACAATGCAGACTGTAGGCTATGTTAGTGATATCCTTGCTCTGAGACTCAGTCCCATTGCACCAGGCATAGGCACTGGGATCTTCCTCTGTATTCTTCCCCAAATCAGCATTTGTTCTTTTGTATACTTACTCCAAGGTCACTTTACCAAACATGAGATAATCTAGATTTACACAGCACCCAATGCTGGAATCTGTAGCCAATCAGCTTTTTTTTATACAAGATTACTGGCTATTGTCCAAAATCATCCACAAAAGCAGAACCAATCCAAGGCAGCCAATTACCATCCCATCAGCCTTCTTATTCATTCATGGATGTGGACGTCACTGGCTAGGCCAGCATTTGCCCTAATTGCCCTTGTTCAGAGGGCATTTAAGAGTCAAATACATTGCTGTGGGTCTGGAGTCACATTTAGGCCGGACCAGGTAAGGATGGCAGATTTCCTTCCTTAAAGGACATTAGTGAACCAGTAGGGTTTTTACAACAATTGACCAGTGGTTTCATGGTCATCATTAGACTTTTAATTCCAGATTTTTATTGAATTCAAATTTCACCATCTGCCATGGTGGGATTCGAACCTGGGTCCCCTGAGCATTACCCTGGATCTCTGAAATGCTAGTCCAGTGACAATATCACTAAGCCACTACAAAGTGATGGAAGGTGTTGTTGACAGTACCATCAAATGGTACTTACTCACCAATAATCTGCTCATCGACGCTCATTTTGGGTTCCCCTGGTCTCATTACAGCCTTGGTCCAAACATGGACATAAGAGCTGAACTCCTGAGGCGAGGTGAGAGTGACTGCCCTTGACATCAAAGCAATATTTAACCCAGTGTAGAATCAAGGAGTCCTAGCAAAACTGGAGTCAATGGGAATCAGGAAGAAAACTCTCCGCAGGCTGAAGTCATACCCAGCACTAAAGAAGATGGTTGTGGTTGTTGGAGGTCAGTCATCTCAGCTCCACGACATGACTACAGGAGTTCCTCAGGGTAGTGTCCTTGGCCCGACCATCTTCAGTTGTTTCATCAGTGACCATCCTTCCATCACAAGGTCAGAAGTGGGGATGTTCGCTGATGATTGCACAATGTTCAGCACCATTCACTACTCTTCAGATACTGAAGCAGTCCATGTCCAAATGCAGCAAGACCTGGACATTTTCCAGGCTTGAGCTGATAAGTGTCAAGTAACATTCATGCCACACAAGTGCTAGACAATAACCATCTCCAACAAGAGAGAATCCAACCATTGCACCTTGATGTTCAATGGCATTACCATCGTCAAATCCCAAGCTATCAACATCCTGAGAGTTACCACCAGAAACTGAACTGGACTAGCCATATAAATACCGTGGCTACAAGAGCAGGTCAGAGGCTGGGAATACTGCAGCGAATAACTCACCTCCTGACTCCCCAAACTCTGTCCACCATCTACAAGGCACAAGTCAAGAGTGATAGAATACTCTCCACTTGCCTGGATGAGTGCAGCTCCCACAACACTCAAGAAGCTCAACAGCATCCAGGACAAAGCAGCCCACTTGATTGGCACCCCATCCACAAACATTCACTCCCTACACCATTGATAAACAGTAGCAGCAGTGTGTACCATCTACAGCACTGCAGCAACTCACCAAGGCTCCTTAGACAGAACCTTCCAAACCCACAATGTCTACCACCTAGAAAGACAAAGGCAACAGACACAAGGGAATACCACCATCTGCAAGTTCCCCTCCAAGTCACTCACTATCCTGATTTGGAAATAAATCACTGTTCCTTCACTGTCGCTGGGTCAAAATCCTGGAACTCCCTCCCTAACAGCACTGTGGGTGTACCTACACCACATGGACTGTAGCGGTTCAAGAAGGCAGCTCACCACCACCTTCTCAAGGGCAATTAGGAATGGGCAATAAATACTGGCTTTGTCAGAGATGCCCAGATTGAATGAAAGATTTAAAAAATTAACCATGATAAGCGAAGGCATAATAACAATCACCACAAATGAACAGGAGTTTGACTGATTTTATCCAATTTTATTTTCATATTTAAATATCTTTTCTTTCTGCAGATAAACAAGGATCAGTTGATATTGAAGGTTTGTACATTTCAATATTAAACTGGGTTCTAATGATCTTGATTAAATCGATAAATTCTCTTACTGAAGTACCTCAAGGACAAAACACCTTAAATTTATGTATCAGGCCAGTTGGCAACTCCTGTCCATTTATCCTGCTATCCTCATAACTCTATCCTCCAACTGAGAGGCAGAAAGGAAGACAGCAGGAGTGAAACAGAGTGAGAACAACATACAAAGAGACAGAACTTGGTTGGGGGGAGGTGGCAGAGCAAGAAAGACAAACAGACAGAAGAACAGATAAATGTAGTGATGTGAACACTTCTGACAGCACTCCCTCCTTCAGGGAGTATTTCTTTAATCTCTGTCTCTCTATTTCTTACAGGTGTTTCCGGCCGCTCTGATGAGAGTCTCGGTGACGGTCAGTATATCAAATTTCCTCTCCACCTTCCAGTGTGTCCCTCCTTCTGCCTAATGGCCCTGACACTGGGAGGGAGTTCCCCAGGGTTGGGAATAGTGCAATCCCTTTGCCCAGCGGCATTCCTCCGGCACCCCATCCCCCAACTTCAACACTCACTTCTTCCACCACCGACGCACAGTAGCAGCAGTGTGGACCATCTACAAGATGCACTGCAGCAACTCACCAGGGCTCCTTAGACAGCACCTTCCAAACCCATGACCTCTACAACCTAGAAGGAGAAGGGCAGCAGACACATGGAAACACCAACACCTGCAAGTTCTCCTCCAAGTCACTCACCATCCTGACTTGGAAATATATCACTGTTCCTTCACTGTCGCTGGGTCAAAATCCTGGAACTCCCTCCCTAACAGCACTGTGGGTGTACCTACACCACATGGATTGCAGCGGTTCAAGAAGGCAGCTCACCACCACCTTCTCAAGGGCAAGTAGGGATGGGCAATAATTCCTGAGTCTAGCCAGTGACACTCACATCCTGTGAATTAATAAAAACACTATAACACTCTCTCCTTACTGCAAGCTTGAGTCCAGTACTGGGCAATTCACATTATAGTGCATGTACAGTTTACACTGAATAAATTTGGTGGGGTGGGTGAGAAGGGGTAGGATGCAAAGAAGGGAGGGAGACTGATGGAGCTGAGAACTGGCATAGCTTTGAGCTCCTGGGAAAGACTAAATTCGACTGATTGTATGTGTAATGGTGAATCCTGCGCAATACCCCCAACACTAACCCTAGCCCTGGGCAATGCCCCCAACACTAACACTAGGCAATGCCCCCAAAACTAACCCTAACCCTGGGCAATGCCCCCAACACTGACCCTAACCCTGGGCAGTACCGCCAACACTAACCCTAGGTAATACCCTCAACACTAACCCTAACCCTGGGTAATACCCCCAACACTAACCCTAACCCTGGGCAATACCCCCAACACTAACCCTAACCCTGGGCAATACCCTCCAACACTAACCCTAACCCAGGACAGTACCCCCAACACTAACCCTAACACTGGGCAATACCCTCCAACACTAACCCTAACCCAGGACAGTACCCCCAACACTAACACTAGGCAATACCCCCAACACTAACCCTAACCCTGGGCAATACCCCCAACACTAACCCTAACCCTGGGCAATACCCTCCAACACTAACCCTAACCCAGGACAGTACCCCCAACACTAACCCTAACCTTGAGCAATACCCCCAACACTAACCCTGGGGAATGCACCTAACCATCTTCCGTTTGATTGATAGATTCAGAGTGGGAGCGAGTTCAGTCTTTCGCAATCCCACCCTAACTGAACCTCTGTACACTGAGTCAGGAGCAGGAATCAAGGCTGATTCCCGTCCCCCCAGCTGAATGGGCTGAGATTAATGTTCCACCCTGTTGCTGTGCGGTCTCAGATTGATGTACCCAGCACAGAGCATGCCTGGAATCAGGGACTTCTCATTGGGCAGGATCCTGAACATTCCTCCAACATGGTTCACACCTTCCTCCTATCCCCAGAGCTGCTGAGGTGAGCGAGTGACAGGTAAGACTCAACAAACCTTCGCACAGAACAATACCCCAACTAATTCCCCCAACTTCCAAACTCTGCATCTCCTCACCTCCTTCTTCCTCAAAGGGTAAAAGCCAAGCTCGAACCGCAGCTACTGACTGGGGTCCAGCACTCTCCCAATCGGTATTGTGCAGATTCCTACTCTGAACTCCAGGCTGCTCAATAAAAAATGAGAGGGAGTCGTCGAACATTTTCTGTCCGTCCCTAACACACGGATTATTTTCTATTTCAGAATCTTTAGAGAACAGAAGCCACTCCAATGTGCAAGGTACAAACTTTCAAGTTTTGTTTGATTCTACGATAAGCTGTTGGTTTCACAGATTTCCAGAACAAAGCCATCAGCTTCGCTCTGCAGCCGCTTATTTAAGGAACGTGTTACACACTTGCTTAAAATAAGACCCAGTACATTAAACAGTCCTTCTTTAACATCATATAACTAGTTTATGATTTATTAGTATTAGTAGTGACTATATAAAATATTCAGTGAATCTATAGTTCAAATTATTTTGGTGTAATTATATTGCGAGTGCACGTTGCAGGATGCAATGCATATACAATTAGAGAGAGAATTTGCCTGTGTTAATCTGCTGCTGGCAGACTAAGAATCTATTCTAGATTCATTAGAAGATCAGAGTCAGACAGAGGCTCGGGGTTTGTCTTTTAATGTTTGAATAATGTATCAAAGTTCGGTAATGGATGTTGCCAGGCAGTTGAAAAGCTAATAATGTGGCCTCTGGAGAATCAGTCCATTAGACACGGATGAGAGATTTAACTCAGCCAAGGTCAGGGGGGGCAGAGAGTGCGGAACAGGGACAATCTCTCGGGTCGGCCGGCCTGTGTGTGGTTCGAGGCAGCTCTGTTGAGTTGGCACAGGGCGACAGGCCAGCAGTCTGGACCCACATGTGCCAGGACTGAGTCTCACACAGACCCTCGAGACTCCAGGATTCAACCCGCAGTTTCCTGGTGCAGTGTCCCGTACCCAATCCAACCCTGAGCTGGGCCTTCGAGTGATGGGAATGTAGCTCATGGTGAGGCGGGCGATTCAGTGGGTGGTACAACGTGTGAGTGTGAGCAAAAAGGAACATGTGACAAGGACACACTTTTAAATTGTGAACATTTCACATTCATTTTTTATTTTATAAGCGAAAACCGGTTTTCATTTCAAGTTCTGATGAAATTACCAAAAGGAAAAGCAAAGAGATTGGTTCCAGAGAAGATGATGGTTTGTAGATCTCTCTTTGTGGGGGATTATTGATTGCGCTAATATATGGGAGCTGGGGCCATGAGAATGAACAAGCTCTTTATTGAAATTATGTCAAATGCACGTGGAGTGAGGGGAGAAGTAGCAGAATGGAGAGCAAGCTGGCTACAAAACAGAAGAGAGTAGGGGTTAAAGGGAGTTACTCCAACTGGTGGAAGGTGGGAAATGGTGTTCCACAGGGATCGGTGCTGGGATCACTGTTGTTCATCGTTTACAGAAACAATTTGGACTTAGGAATCAGAAATATAATTTGAAAATGTGCAGGGGACACCAAACTGGAGTTTAGTTAATACTGAGGAGACTGAAATAAATGTTCAAAATCGGCATGTGTTTGGTAAATACATGTCAGTGTAATAAATGTGAGATGATGTTGGGTTTTGCTCGGAAGGATAAGGAGGCGACAGACTCCTCGGAAAATCAGAGACTCAATGGGTTTGAGGTACAGAGGGATCTGGGGGCTACAGATTCACAAATCATTAAAACAAGTGACACAGACTCATGAAGTCATAAAAACACAAATAAATCACTGGGATTAATTTCCAATGGGATAGAACTGAAAAGCAGAGAGGTTATGCTAAAGTTGTCTAGAAGCTTGATGAGTCCAAACTGTAACGAATGTACACAGTTCCTGTCTCCATGTTACACAAATGAAATGGAGACATTGGAGAATATGCAGAATAGATTTACAAGGACAATTCTAGAAATGAGAGATGAGAACAACCAGGAGAGAATGAACAGGTTCAGGCTCTATACTGAAGAAAAGAGAAGACCAAGGGGGTGATGTGATAGAGGTCTTTACAAAAAATAGTTCAATTTGATAGAGAGAATTTGTTCCCATTGACAGCGAGACCAAAACTGAGGCGGATAACTCTCAGTCTACAAATTCAATTAGGAATTCTGGAGGAAACCCTTTATCCAGCGAGAGATGAGAATGGGGAACTCGCTGCCGCAGGGAGAGGTCGAGGCAAATGGAATCGATACATTTAAGGGGAAGCTGAAAAACAAGAAAGGGAAAGAAATAGGAGATGTTACTAAATTGAGATGACCGACGTCAGGGCGATTAGCCTGACCTCGGTCGTTGGTAAGATTTTAGAGTCCATTATTAAGGATGAGATTTCAGAATACTTGGAAGTGCATGGTAAAATCGGGCAAAGTCAGCATGGTTTCATCAAGGGGAGGTCATGCCTGACAAATCTGTTAGAATTCTTTGAGGTGGTAACGAGTAGGTTAGACAAAGGAGAGCCAATGGATGTTATCTACTTGGACTTCCAGAAGGCCTTTGACAAGGCGCCACACAGGAAGCTGCTCAGTAAGATAAGAGCCCATGGTGTTAGAGGCAAGGTACTAGCATGGATAGAAGATTGGCTGTCTGGCAGGAGGCAGAGAGTTGGGATGAGGGGGTCCTTCTCAGGATGGCAGCCGGTGACTAGTGGAGTTCCGCAGGGGTCAGTGTTGGGACCACAACTTTTCATTTTAAACATTAATGATCTAGATGAAGGAACTGAGGGCATCCTGGTTAAGTTTGCAGATAATACAAAGATAGGTGGAGGGACAGGTAGTATTGAGGAGGCGGGGAGGCTGCAGAAGGATTTGGACAGGTTAGGAGAATGGGCAAAGAAGTGGCAGTTGGAATACAACGTGGGGAAGTGTGAGGTCATGCACTTTGGTAGGAAGAATAGAGGCATGGACTATTTTCTAAATGGGGAGAGAATTCAGAAATCTGGAGTGCAAAGGGACTTGGGAGTCCTAGTCCAGGATTCTCTTAAGGTTAACTTGCAGATTGAGTCGGTAGTTAGGAAGGCAAATGCAATGTTGGCATTTATTTCGAGAGGACTAGAATATAAAAGCAGGGATGTGCTGCTGAGGCTTTATAAGGCTCTGGTCAGACCGCATTTAGAATATTGTGAGCAATTTTGGGCCCCGTATCTCAGGAAGGATGAGCTGGCCCTGGAGAGGTTCCAGAGGAGGTTCACGAGAATGATCCCAGAAATGAAAGGCTTAACATATGAGGACCGTTTGAGGACTCTGGGTCTATACTCGATGGAGTTTAGAAGGATGAGCGGGGATCTGATTGAAACTTACAGAATACTGAAAGGCTTGGATAGAGTGGACGTGGGGAAGATGTTTCCATTAGGAGAGACTAGGACCCGAAGGCACAGCCTCAGAGTAAAGGGAAGACCTTTTAGAACAGAGATGAGGAGAAACTTCTTTAGCCAGAGAGTGGTGAATCTATGGAATTGATTGCCACAGAAGGCTGTGGAGGCCAGGTCATTGAGTGTATTTAAGACCGAGATAGATAGGTTCTTGATTGGTAAGCGGATCAAAGGTTATGGGGAGAAGGCGGGAGAATGGGGTTGAGAAACTTATCAGCCATGATTGAATCGCGAAGCAGACTCGATGGGCTGACTGGCCTAATTTCTGCTCCTATGTCTTATGAAGAAGGTGGCAGGAAGCTCGTGTTGTGCATGAACACTGGCACAGAGCAGTTTGACCGAATGGCCTGTTTCTGTGTTGTAATCACCATGTAATTTGATATAAAATTCCACCTGGAGATGTGCGCTGTTCAAGTGCTGAGTGTGTGGGTGTTTGCAGTGGGATTGGGATCATTGAAAACCATTTGGATATCGGAACATGTGGTCTGGAAACTGAAATCCTGTTCCCTCTGTTTCAGGCTCTGTAGAGAATGAGAGTGAGCCTGATACCAAAGATATTTATCCCAATCCTTGAACAATATGTCACGGTTACAGACTTAAATATAATAAAATGGTGGGGGGGGGCGGGGGGCAGACACACAGTTTTTAAACTATTCTGAAACGGGACACTGAGGCTTTACTGTGATTGGTGAACTGAAATTTTGCTCTTTCTGTTCCAGATTCTTTAGAAAAAGCGAGTCACTCTGAGACACAAGGTACCTATATTTATATTTTAATATGTCCCTGTTTCTATCAATCATTGGTCAATAATCGAGTGACGATTGTGCTCATGTCTCTGGGAAGCTGTTTGGATCCATTGGCCTTGGATGGAAACCCAAACCCCAGATCCCGGATCAGTGCTCGGCTCACTGTTCCAGTCTCTGAAGAGCCAGGAGGGCAGAGAGTGTGGGTGAGGGACAATCTCACACCCGGGCAGTAAGTGAGGCCCACACTGACCCTTGAGACTCCGGGATTCAACTCGCAGTTTCCTGGTGAAGTGACCGGAACCCAATCCAACCCTGAGCTGGGCCTTCGAGTGATGGGAATGTAGCTCATGGTGAGGCGAGCGATTCAGTGGGTGGTACAATGTGTGAGTGTGAGCAAAAAGGAACATGTGACAGGGACATACTTTTAAATTGTGAACATTTCACATTCATTTTCCATTTTATAATCGAAAACCGGTTTTCATTTCAGATTCCGATGAAATTGCCAAAAGGAAAAGCAAAGAGATCGGTTCCAGAGAAGATGATGGTTTGTAGATCTCTCTGTGTGGGGGATTATTGACTGTGCTAATATATGGGAACTGGGGCCATGAGAATGAACAAGCTATTTATTGAAATGATGTCAAATGCACGTGGAGTGAGGGGAGAAGTAGCAGAATGGAGAGCAAACTGGCTACAAAACAGCAAACAGAGAGTAGGGGTTAAAGGGAGTTACTCCGACTGGTGGAAGGTGGGAAGTGGTGTTCCACAGGGATCGGTGCTGGGATCACTGTTGTTCATCATTTACAGAAACAATTTGGACTTGGGAATCAGAAATGCAATTTAAAAACATGTCGAAGACACCAAACGAGGGGTTAATTATTGTTCAAGAGATTGTAATAAATTTTAGAAATTATTAAACTTACAGTCTTGTGGTGAAATTAGCAAAGTTATTCCAATATTGATGAGTCTGAACTGTTGAGTTTTGGTCAGAAGGACAAGGAGACACAGACTCCTCGGAAAATCAGAGACTCAATGGGTTTGAGGTAAAGAGGGATCTGGGGGCTACAGATTCACAAATCATTAAAACTAGTGACACAGACTCATGAGGTCATAAAAACACAAATAAATCACTGGGATTCATTTCCAGTGTGATAGAACTGAAAAGCAGAGAGGTTATGCTAAAGTTGTCTAGAAGCTTGATGAGTCCACACTGTAACGATTATACACAGTTCCTGTCTCCATACGACACAAACGAAATGGAGACATTGGAGAATATTCAGAATAGATTTACAAGGACAATACTAGAACTGAGAGGTTAGAACTATCAGGAGACACTGAACGGGTTAGGGCTCTATTCTCTAGGTGACCCTCAGGTTAAACTCACTATCAGTCGTCTCTCTCTAATGAGAGAGTAGCCTATGGTTCTCTGGGTCTACGGCGATTGTCATTTCATTTCAGGAAAGAGAAGATTGAGAAGCTGAGCAAGTAAATGTGTTCCCAAAATAAGTTAAAATTTCATAGGGAACACGGAGAGGAAATGCTTCCGATTGTTGGGAAATCAAGCCTGCCAGCCATAAATATAAGGGTCACAAATAAATCCAAAAGGCATTTGGGAGAAATCTGTTTATCCAGAGAGTTGTTAGATGTGGAATTCACTCCCATTGGGAGTGGTGGAGACAAATGGAAGCCATACATTTAAGGGGAAGCTGGATACAAAAAACAGGGGAAATGATTGGAGGATCCTCTGGGAGGGTGAGCTGAAGAGGGCTGGGAGGGCTCGTGTGGAACGTTACTACAATCACAGAGCAGTTGGGTTGAATGGCCTGTTTTTGTGCTGTAAGTTCATTCTGTTAATTCAATTTGGAGATGTCAGCTGTCCAGGTGCTGAGTGTGTGGGTGTTTGCAGTGGGATTGGGATCATTGAAAACCATCCGGATATCGGAATGTGTGGTCTGGGAACTAAAATCCTGTTCCCTCTCTTTCAGACTCTGTAGAGAATGAGAGCGAGCCTGATACTAAAGGTATTTATCCCGATCTTTGAACAATATGTCACGGTTACAGATTTAAATGTCATTAAAACGGGAGGGACAGATTTAAAACTATTCTGATAATGGGACACTGACCCTTTACTGTGATTGGTGAACTGAAATTCTGTTCTTTCTGTTCCAGATTCTTCCCAGAAGGGGAGTCACTCTGCAGAGACAGGTATACACACTGAGATTTGAATATCCCATCGTCGAGTGTCAGGGTTTAATCAGAGATTGCTGTCTCAGTGATCACTGATCCAAATACAATCAGGAATTTGTTGCTTTTTGATCCCGATCCACTCCCAGTGCAGTGCTGCACAGTCACTCTGGTTCCAGTCCAGGTTCTCTCCTGGATTACCCGACTCTGGGAGTGATGTAACAGGAGCTGAGGACCGAACCAAACCCGGTGTATCACTGGGAAGAGCTGAGCATGGGCTCTGTGTGGGAAACACAAAGTCGTTCACTCAATGCCCCTTTACACCTGGTGAATGGGGAAATCAAAGCAGAGAGCAGCTCACAAACATTTCTATTTCCCAGAGAATCTTCACTGAGCAAACGTTTCCTTCTTATTCCTGTTTCAGGATTGGATCAGATTGGAGAGTGGAATGAAAACAGCCACAATTCCAGTGAGTGAACACTTGTACAAGTTATTGAATGGGGAGGTGTCCCAGGCAAGTGTCCGTCTGTCTCCTGTTTGCCAATTCCCGACTCTCTCAATATCCACTATCCATTGAGGCCGATTCTAAGACTGGGAATCACGATGTGATTGTCAACGATGCTTTAGTTACAACCTCTGATTGTGAGTGAAGACAGACCAAGGGGGGAATTTAAACCCAGATCGTGGGGGGAGCGATTCTGATCGTGGGACACAGAGGTTTCCTGTGATTGGTGAACAGAATTTCGGTTCTTTCTATTCCAGTGGGTGGTACAATGTGTGAGTGTGAGCAAAAAGGAACATGTGACAGGGACACACCTTTAAATTGTGAACATTTCACATTCATTTTCCATTTTATAATCGAAAACCGGTTTTCATTTCAGATTCCGACGAAATTACCAAAAGGAAAAGCAAAAAGATCGGTTCCAGAGAAGATGATGGTTTGTAGATCTCTCTGTGTGGGGGATTATTGACTGCGCTAATATATGGGAGCTGGGGCCATGAGGATGAATAAGCTCTTTAATGAAATGATGTCAAATACACGTGTAGTGAGGGTAGCAGTAGCAGAATGGAGAGCAAGCTGGCTACAAAACAGCAAACAGAGAGGAGGGGTTAAAGGGAGTCACTCCGACTGGTGGAAGTTGGGAAGTGATGTTCCACAGGGATCGGTGCTGGGATCACTGTTTTTCATCATTTACAGAAACAATTTGGACTCGGGAATCAGAAAAACAATTTCAAAATGTGTGGATGTCAGCAAACTGGGGTTTAGTTAACACTGAGGAGACTGAAATAAACGTTCAAAATCGGCATGTGATTGGTAAATACATTTCACTGTAATAAACGTGAGATAATGTTGCCTTTTGGTCAGAAGGATAAGGAGGCGACAAATTTGTTGGAAAATCAGTGTTTCATTGGGTTTGAGGAACAGAGGGATTTCGGGGTTACAGATCCACAAATCATTAAAACTAGTGACACAGACTCATGAGGCCATAAAAACACAAATAAATCACTGCGGTTAATTTCCAATGGGATGGAACTGAAATGCAAAGAGGTTATGCTAAAGATGTCTAGAAGCTTGATGAGTCCACACTGTAACGACTGTACACATTTCCTGTCTCCATTTTACAGAAACATAATTGAGACATTGGAGAATATGCAGAATAGATTTACAAGGACAATACTGGAACTGACAGGTTAGAACTATCAGAAGAGACTGAACAGGTTCAGGCTCTATTCTCTAGAAAAGAGAAGACTGAGGGAGTGATCTCAGAGAGGTCTTTATAAAACTAGTACACTTTGATAGAGTACACAAAGAGAATTTGCTCCCATTGAAGGTGAGACCAAAACTGAGGGCAAGAAGTTTCAGAGTCACGAATAAATCCAATTGGGAATTCTGGAGGAAACTCTTTACCCAGATAGTTATGAGAATGGGGAACTCACTAGCACAGGGAGAGGTCGAGGCAAACAGAATCGATACAATTAAGGGAACCTGAAAAAACAAGAAAGGGGAAAGAGATAGAAGACAGTGTTGATAAGCTGAGATGAAGACAGTTGGGAGGAAGATTGTGTTGTGCATGAACACTGGCACAGAGCGGTTTGACTGAATGGCCTGTTTCTGTGTTGTAATCACCATGTGATTCGATATAAAATTCCACCTGGAGATGTGAGCTGTCCCGGTGCTGAGTTTGCAGTGGGATTGGGATTATTGAAAACCATTCAGATATTGAAACGTGTGGTCTGGAAACTGAAATCCTGTTCCCTTTGTTTCAGACTCTGTAGAGAATGAGAGTGAGCCTGATACTAAAGGTATTTATCCTGATCTTTGAACAATATGGCACAGTTACAGATTTAAATAGCATTAAAACGGGAGGGACAGTTTTAAAACTATTCTGATTACGGGACACTGAGGCTTTACTGTGTTTGGTGAACTGAAATTCTGTTCTTTCTGTTCCAGATTCTTTTGAAAAAGCAAGTCACTCTGGAACTCAAGGTACCTGCATTTATATTTTAATGTATCCCTGTTTCTATCAATCATTGGTCAATAATCTAGTGATGATTGTGCTCAAGTCGCACATGAGAAGCTGTTTGGATCCATTGGCCTTGGATGGAAACCCAAAGCTCAGATCCCGGAGTCAGTGCTCGGTTCACTGTTCCTGTCTCTGAAGACCCAGGAGAGCAGAGAGTGTGGGTGAGGGACAATCTCACACCCGGGCAGTAAGTGAGACTCACGTTGTCCCTCGAAACATTGGGATTCAACCCGCAGTTTCCTGGTGAAGTGAACTGAACCCAATCCAACCCTGAGCTGGGCCTTCGAGTGATGGGAATGTAGCTCATGGTGAGGCGAGCGATTCAGTGGGTGGTACAATGTGTGAGTGTGAGCAAAAAGGAACATGTGACAGGGACACACTTTTAAATTGTGAACATTTCACGTTCATTTTCCATTTTATAATCGAAAACCGGTTTTCATTTCAGATTCTGATGAAATTGCCAAAAGGAAAAGCAAAGAGATTGGTTCCAGAGAAGATGATGGTTTGTAGATCTCTCTGTGTGGGTGATTATTGACTGCGCTAATATCTGGGAGCTGGGTCCATGAGAATGAACAAGCTCTTTATTGAAATGATATCAAATAGACGTGGAGTGAGGGGAGGAGTAGCAGAATGGAGAGCAAGCTGCCTGCAAAACGGCAAACAGAGAGTAGGAGTTAAAGGGAGTTACTCCGACTGGTGGAAGGTGGGAAGTGGTGTTCCACAGGGTTCAGCGCAGGGATCACTGTTGTTCATTGTTTACAGAAACAATTTGAAGTCAGGAATCAGAAATACAATTTGAAAATGTGTGGATAACTCAAAAGTGGGGTTAAGTTAATACTGAGGAGACTGAAATAAATGTTCAAAATTGGCATGTGTTTTGTAAATACATTTCAGTGTAATAAACGTGAGCTGATGTTGGGTTTTGCTCGGAAGGATAAGGAAGCGACAAACTCCTCGGAAAATCAGAGTCTCACTGGTATTGAGGAACAGAGGGATCTGGGTGTTACAGATTCACAAATCATTAAAACTAGTGACACAGGCTCATGAGGCCATAAAAACACAAATAAATCACTGGGATTAAATTCCAATGGGATAGAACTGAAAAGCAGAGAGGTTATGCTAAAGATGTCTAGAAGCTTGTTGAGTCCACGTTGTAATGACTGTATACAGTTCCTGTCTCCATGTTACAGAAATGAAATGGAGACATTGGAGAATATGCAGAATAGATTTACAAGGACAATTCTAGAAATGAGTGATGAGAACAACCAGGAGAGACTGAACAGGTTCAGGCTCTATACTGAAGGAAAAAAGAAGACCAAGGGGGTGGCGTGATAGAGGACTTTACAAGAATAATTCAGTTTGAAAGGGAACACGGAGAGAATGGGTTCCCATTAACAGCGAGACCAAAACTGAGGTAGATAAATCTCAAAGTCTACAAATCCAATTGGGAATTCTGGAGGAAACTCTTTATCCAGAGAGAGATGAGAAGGGGGAACTCGCTGCCGCAGGGAGAGGTCGAGGCAAATGGAATCGATACAGTTAAGGAGGAGCTGAAAAGACACGAAACGGGAAAGAAATAGAAGGGGATGTTGATAAGATGAGATGAAGACAGGAGGCAGGAAGCTCGTGTTGTGCATGAACACTGGCACAGAGCAGTTTGACCGAATGGCCTGTTTCTGTGTTGTAATCACCATGTGATTCGATATAAAATTCTACCTGGAGATGTGAGCTGTCCAAGTGCTGAGTGTGTGGGTGTTTGCAGTGGGATTATGATCATTGAAAACCATTCAGATATCGGAACGTGTGGTCAGGAAACTGAAATCCTCTTCCCTCTGTTTCAGACTCTAGAGAATGAGAGTGAACCTGATACTAAATGTATTTATTCCAATCTTTGAAAAATACTTCACGGTTACAGATTTAAATATCATTAAAATGGGAGGGACAGTTTTAAAACTAATCTGATAATGGGACACTGAGGCTTTACTGTGATTGGTGAACTGAAATTCTGCTCTGTTCTGTTCCAGATTCTTTAGAAAAAGCGAGTCACTCTGAGACACAAGGTATCTATATTTATATTTTAACATGACCATGTTTCTATCAATCATTGGTCAATAATCGAGTGACGATTGTGCTCATGTCTCTGTGAAACAGTTTGGATCCACTGGCCTTGGATGGAAACCCAAGCCCCAGATCCCGGAGTCAGTGCACAGCTCACTGTTCCAGTCTCTGAAGAGCCAGGAGGGCAGAGAGTATGGGTGAGGGACAATTTCACACCCGGGCAGTAAGTGAGACTCATACCGAACCTTGAGACTCCGGGATTCAACCCACAGTTTCCTGGTGAAGTGTCCCGAACCCAATCCAACCCTGAGCAGGGCCTTCGAGTGATGCGAATGTAGCTCACGGTGAGGCGAGCGATTCAGTGGGTGGTACAATGTGTGTGTGTGAGCAAAAGGGAACATGTGACAGGGACACACTTTTAAATTGTGAACATTTCACATTCATTTTCCATTTTATAATCGAAAACCGGTTTTCATTTCAGATTCCGATGAAATTGCCAAAAGGAAAAGCAAAGAGATTGGTTCCAGAGAAGATGATGGTTTGTAGACCTCTCTGTGTGGGGGATTATTGACTGCGCTAATATATGGGAGCTGGGGCCATGAGGATGAATAAGCTCTTTAATGAAATGATGTAAAATACACGTGGAGTGAGGGTAGCAGTAGCAGAATGGAGAGCAAGCTGGCTACAAAACAGCAAACAGAGAGTAGGGGTTAAAGGGAGTTACTCCGGCTGGTGGAAGGTGGGAAGTGGTGTTCCACAGGGATCGGTGCTGGGATCATTGTTCTTCATCGTTTACAGAAACAATTTGGACTTGGACTCAGAAATACAATTTGCAAATGTACAGGGGACAATAGTTAATACTGAGGAGATGGTAATACAAATTCAAACTCGGCATGTGATTGGTAAATACATTTCACTGTTATAAATGTTTGTTGTTCCTGGATTTTGTTCGGAAGGATAAGGAGGCCACAAACTCCTCAGAAAATCAGAGTCTCAATGGGGGTGAGGAAAAGAGGGATCATTATTCACGAATCATTAAAACAAGTGACACAGACTCATGAGGCCTTAAAACCAGAAATAAATCACTGGGATTCATTTCCAATGGGATAGAACTGTAAAGCAGAGAGGTTATGCTAAAGATGTCTAGAAGCTTGAGGAGTCCACACTGTAACGAGCGTACACAGTTCCTGTCTCCATGTTACGCAAAAGCAATGGACACATTGGAGAATATGCAGAATACATTTACAAGGACAATACGAGAACTGAGAGGTTAGAACTATCAAGAGAGATTGAATAGGTTCGGGCTCTATTCTCTAGAAAAAGTAGACTGAGGGGTGATTGACAGAGGTCTTCACAAAAAGAATTCAAGATTGATAGAGTACACAGAGAGAATTTGTTCCCATTGAGGGCAGGACCAAAACTGAGGGCGATAAGTTACAGAGTCATGAATAAATCCAATCGGGAATTCTGGAGGAAACTCTTTTCCCAGAGAGAGATGAGAATGGGGAGCTCACTACTGCAGGAAGAGTTTGAGGCAAATAAAATCAATCCATTTCAGCGAAAGCTGAAAACACAAGAGAGGGAAAGAAATAGAAGGAGATGTTGATAAGATGAGATGAAGACAGGTGGCAGGAAGCTCGTGTTGTGCATGAACACGGGCACCGAGCAGTTTGACCGAATGGCCTGTTTCTGTGTTGTAATCACCATGTGATTCGATATAACATTCCACCTGGAGATGTGAGCTGTCCAGGTGCTGAGTGTGTGGGTGTTTGCAGTTGGATTGGGATCATTGAAAACCATTCGGATATCGGAACGTGTGGTCTGGAAACTGAAATCCTGTTCCCTCTGTTTCAGACTCAGTAGAGAATGAGAGTGAGCCTGATACTAAAGTGATTCATCTCGATCTTTGATCAATACTTCACGGTTACAGATTAAAATATCATTAAAATGGGAGGTCAAAGCATAGAAAAAGGCTTTTCGGCCCATCGAGTCTGTGCCAGTCAAACAAGTGCCTAACTGTTCTAGCACTTGGCCCATGGCCTTGTATGCCCTGGCATCAAAAGTACACATCCAAATACTTCTCAAATGTTATGAGGATTTCTGCCTTTCAGGCAGTAAGTTCCAGATTCCTACCACCCTCTGGGTGAAAACATTCTGCCTCACATCCCCTCTAAACCTCCTGCCCCTTACCTTAAATCTATGCCCCCTGGTTACTGATCCGTGCACTAAGGGGAAAAGTTGCTTCCTGTCTACCCTATCTATGCCCCTGATAATTTTATACACCTCAATCATGTCCTCCCTCAATCACCTCAGCTCCAAGGAAAATAACCCCAGTCTATCCAATCTTTCTTCATAACTAAAACACTCCTGTCCAGGCAACATCCTGGTAAATCTCCTCTGCACTCTCTCTTCTGCAATCACATCCTTCCTATAATGGGGATTCCAGAACTGCACGCAATACTCGAGCTGTGGGCCTAACCAGCATTTTATACAATTCCAGCATAACCTCCCTGCTCTTATATTCTGTGCCTCAGCTAATAAAGGCAAGTATGCCATATGCCATCTTAACCACCTTATCCACCTGTCCCGCTACCTTAAAGTACCGGTGGACATGCACACCAGGGTCCCTCTGATCCTCGGTACTTCTCAGGGTCCTACCATTCATCGTGCATTCCCGTGCCTTGTTTGTCCTGCCCATGTGCATCACGTCACACTTTTGTGGATTAAATCCCATTTGCCATCGATAAGCCCATCTGACCAGCCCATCTATATCCTCCTGTAATCCTCCTCACTATTTACCACTCCACCAATTATTGTCTTATCCACGAACTTACTGATCAAGCCTCCTACATTCAATTCTAAATCGTTTATATATTCTACAAACAGCAAGGGACCCAACACCGATCCCTGTGGAACCCCACTGGACACAGTCAACCAGTCACAAAAACATCCCTCGACCATCACCATAGTTTGAAAACTATTCGGATTACGGGACACTGAGGCTTTACTGTGATTGGTGAACTGAAATTCTGTTGTTTCTGTTCCAGATTCTTTCGAAAAAGCGAGTCACTCTGGGACTCAAGGTACCTACACTTATATTTTAATATGTACCTATTTCTATCAATCATTGGTCAATAATCTAGTGACGATTGTGCTCATGTCTCTGGGAAGCTGTTTGGAGGATGGAAACTCAAAGCTTAGAACCTGGAGTCAGTGCTCGGCTCACTGTTCCTGTCTGTGAAGAGCGAGGAGGGCAGAGAGTGTGGGTGAGGGACAATCTCACACCCGGGCAGTAAGTGAGACTTATACTGACCCTCGAGACTCCGGGATTCAACCCGCAGTCTCCTGGTGAAGTGTCCCGAACCCAATCCAACCCTGAGCAGGGACTTCGAGTGATGGGAATGTAGCTCATGGTGAGGCGAGCGATTCAGTGGGTGGTACAACGTGTGTGTGTGCGCAAAAAGGAACATGTGACAGGGACACACTTTTAAATTGTGAACATTTCACATTCATTTTCCATTTTATAATCGAAAACCGGTTTTCATTTCAGATTCCGATGAAATTGCCAAAAGGAAAAGCAAAAACATTGGTTCCAGAGAAGATGATGGTTTGTAGACCACTCTGTGTGGGGGATTATTGACTGCGCTAATATATGGGAGCTGGGCCCATGAGGATGAATAAGCTCTTTTATGAAATGATGTCAAATACATGTGTAGTGAGGATAGCAGTAGCAGAATGGAGAGCAAGCTGGCTACAAAACAGCAAACAGAGAGGAGGGTTTAAAGGGAGTTACTCCGACTGGTGGAAGGTGGCAAGTGGTGTTCCACAGGGATCGGTGCTGGGGTAATGGTTCTTCATCGTTTACAGAAACAATTTGGACTTAGGAATCAGAAATACAATTTGCAAATGTTCAGGGCACACCAAACTGGAGTTTAGTTAATACTGAGGAGATGGTAATACAAATTCAAACTTGTATTGTGATTAGTAAATACACTTAATTGTTATAAATATTGGTTGTGCCTGGGTTTTGGTTGGAAGGATAAGGAGGCCACAAACTCCTCAGAAAATCAGAGTCTCAATGGGGGTGAGGAAAAGAGGGATCATTATTCACAAATCATTAAAACTAGTGATACAGACTCATGAGGCCTAAAAACGAGAAATAAATCACTGGGATTCATTTCCAATTGGATAGGACTGTAAAGCAGAGAGGTTATGCTAAAGATGTCTAGAAGCTTGATGAGTCCACACTGTAACGAGTGTACACAGTTCCTGTCTCCAGGTTACGCAAAAGCAATGGAGACATTGGAGAATATGCAGAATAGACTTACGAGGACAATATGAGAACTGACAGGTTAGAACTATCAGGAGAGACTGAATAGGTTTGGGCTCTATTCTCTAGAAAACAGAAGACTGAGGGGTGACCTGATAGAGATCTGCACAAAAAGAATGCAAGTTTGATAGAGTACACAGAGAGAATTTGTTCCCATTGAGGGCAAGACCAAAACTGAGGGCGATAAGTTTCAGAGTCACGAATGAATCCAATCGGGAATTCTGGAGGAAACTCTTTTCCCAGAGAGAGATGAGAATGGGGAGCTCGCTACTGCAGGAAGAGTTTGAGGCAAATACAATCAATACATTAAAGCAGAAGCTGAACAAACAAGAAAGGGAAAGAAATAGAAGGAGATGTTGATAAGATCAGCTGAAGATGGGAGGCAGAAAGCTCGTGTTGTGCATGAACACTGGCACCGAGCGGTATGACCGAATGGCCTGTTTCTGTGTTCTAATCACCATGTGATTTGATATAAAATTCCACCTGGAGATGTGAGCTGTCCAGGTGCTGAGTGTGTGGGTGTTTGCAGTGGGATTGGGATCATTAAAAACCATTCGGATATCGGGATGTGTGGTCTTGAAACTGAAATCCTGTTCCCTCTGTTTCAGAATCTGTAGAGAATGAGAGTGAGCTTGATACTAAAGGTATTTATCCTGATCTTTGAACAATACTTCACGGTTACAGATTTAAATATTGTTAAAATGGGAGGTCTACAGCATAGAAAAAGGCCCTTCGGCCCATCGAGTCTGTGCCAGTCAAACAAGTGCCTAACTATTCTAATTCCATTTTCTAGCACGAGGCCCAAGGCCTTGTATGCCCTGGCATCAAAAGTGCACATCCAAATACTTCTTAAATGTTATGAAGATTTCTGTCTTTCAGGCAGTGAGTTGCAGATTCCCACCACCCTCTGGGTGAAAACATACTGCCTCACATCCCCTCTAAACCTCCTGCCCCGTACCTTAAATCTATGCCCCCTGGTTACTGATCCCTGCACCAAGGGGAAACGTTGCGTCCTGTCTACCCTATCTATACCCCTGATAATTTTATACACCTCAATCATGTCCTCCCTCAATCTCCTCTGCTCCAAGGAAAATAACTCCAGTCTATCCAATCTCTCTTCATAACTAAAACTCTCCAGTCCAGGCAACATCCTGGTAAATCTCCTCTGCCCTCTCTCTACTGCAATCACATCCTTCCTATAATGCGGATTCCAGAACTGCACGCAATACTTTAACAGTGGCCTAACCGGCGTTTTATATAGTTTTAGCATAACCTCTCTGCTCTTATATTCTATGCCCCGTCTAATAAAGGCAAGTATGCCATATGCCTTCTCAACCACCTATTCTACCTGTCCCGCTACCTTAAATAACCGGTGGACATGCACACCAAGGTCCCTCTGATCCTCGGTAATTCCCAGGGCCCTACCATTCATCGTGCATTCCCGTGCCTTGTTTGTCCTGCACACGTGCATCACCTCACCCTTTTCTGGATTAAATTCCATTTGCCACCGATAAGCCCATCTGACCAGCCCGTCTATATCCTCCTGTCATCTAAGGCGATCCTCCTCACTATTTACCACTCTACCAATGATTGTCTTATCCAAGAACTTACTGATCAACCCGCCTACATTCAATTCTAAATCGTTTATATATTCTAAAAACAGCAAGGGACCCAACACCGATCCCTGTGGAACCCCACTGGACACAGGCATCCAGTCACAAAATCATCCCTCAACCATTACCATAGTTTTAAAACTATTCTGATTACGGGACACTGAGGCCTTACTGTGATTGGTGAACTGAAATTCTGTTCTTTCCGTTCCAGATTCTTTCGAAAAAGCGAGTCACTCTGGGACTCAAGGTACCTACACTTATATTTTAATATGTACCTATTTCTATCAATCATTGGTCAATAATCTAGTGACAAATGTGTTCATGTCAATGGGAAGCTGTATGGAGGATGGAAACTCAAAGCTCAGATCCCGGAGTCAGTGCTCGGCTCACTGTTCCTGTCTCTGAAGAGCGAGGAGGGCAGAGAGTGTGGGTGAGGGACAACCTCACACCCGGGCAGTGAGACTCATACTGACCCTCGAGACTCCGGGATTCAACCCGCAGTTTCCTGGTGAAGTGTCCCGAACCCAATCAAACCATGAGCTAGGCCTTCGAGTGATGGGAATGTAGCTTATGGTGAGGCGAGCGATTCAGTGGGTGGTACAATGTGTGAGTGCGAGCAAAAAGGAACAAGTGACAGGAACACACTTTTAAATTGTGAACATTTCACATTCAGTTTCCATTTTATAAACGAAAACCGGTTTTCATTTCAGATTCCGATGAAATTGCCAAAAGGAAAAGCAAAAAGATTGGTTCCAGAGAAGATGATGGTTTGTAGATCACTCTGTGTGGGGGACTATTAACTGCCCTAATTTATGGTAGCTGGGGCCATGAGGATGAACAAGCTCTTTAATGAAATGATGCCAAATGCACATGGAGTGAGGAGAGCAGTAGCAGAATGGAGAGCAAGCTGGCTACAAAACAGCAAACAGAGAGGAGGGTTTAAAGGGAGTTACTCCGACTGGTGGAAGGTGGCAAGTGGTGTTCCACAGGGATCGGTGATGGGATCATAGTTCTTCATCGTTTACAGAAATAATTTGGACTTGGACTCAGAAATACAATTTGTAAATGTGCAGGGGACACCAAACTGGAGTTTAGTTAATACTGAGGAGATGGTAATACAAATTCAGACTCGGCATGTGATTGGTAAATACATTTCACTGTTATAAATGTTGGTTGTTCCTGGATTTTGGTTGGAAGGATAAGGAGGCCACAAACTCCTCAGAAATTCAGAGTCTCAATGGGGGTGAGAAACAGAGGGATCATTATTCACAAATCATTAAAACTAGTGACACAGACTCATGAGGCCTTAAAACCAGAAATAAATCACTGGGATTCATTTCCAATGGGATAGAACTGAAAAGCAGAGAGGTTATGCTAAAGATGTCTAGAAGCTTGATGAGTCCACACTGTAACGAGTGTACACAGTTCCTGCCTCCATATTACGCATAAGCAATGGAGACATTGGAGAATATGCAGAATAGATTTACAAGGACAATACGAGAACTGAGAGTTTCGAACTATCAGGAGAGATTGAATAGGTTTGGGCTCTATTCTCTAGAAAAGAGAAGACTGAGGGGTGACCTGACACAAGTCTTCACAAAAAGAATTCAAGTTTGATAGAGTACACAGAGAGAATTTGTTCCCATTGAGGGCATGGCCAAAACTGAGGGCGATAAGTTTCAGAGTCACGAATAAATCCAATCGGGAATTCTGGAGGAAACTCTTTTCCCAGAGAGATATGAGAATGAGGAGCTCGCTACTGCCGGAAGAGTTTGAGGCAAATACAATCAATACATTTAAGGGGAAGCTGCAAAAGCAAGAAAGAGAAAGAAATAGAAGGGGATGTTGATCAGATGAGATGAAGTCAGGTGGCAGGAAGCTCATGTTGTGCATGAACACTGGCACTGAGCAGTTTGACCGAATGGCCTGTTTCTGTGTTGTAATCACCATGTGATTCGATATAAAATTCCACCTGGAGATGTGAGCTGTCCAAGTGCTGTGTGTGTGGGTGTTTGCATTGGAATTGGGATCATTGAAAACCATTCGGATATCGGAATGTGTGGTCTTGAAACTGAAATCCTTTTCCCTCTTTTTCAGACTCTGCAGAGAATGAGAGTGAGCCTGATACTAAAGGTATTTATCCCGATCTTTGAACAAAACTTCATGGTTACAGATTTAAATATCATTAAAACGGGAAGTCTACAGCATAGAAAAAGGCCCTTCGGCCCATTGAGTCTGTGCCAGTCAAACAAGTGCCTAACTATTCTAATTCCATTTTCCAGCACTTCGCCCATGGCCTTGTATGCCCTGGCATCAAAAGTACACTTCCAAATACTTCTTAAATGTTATGAGGATTTCTGCCTTTCAGGCAGTGAGTTCCAGAGTCCCGCCACGTTCTGGGTGAAAACATTCTGCCTCACATTCCCTCTAAACCTCCTGCCCCTTACCTTAAATCTATGCCCCCTGGTTACTGATCCCTGCAACAAGGGGAAAAGTTGCGTCCTGTCTTCCCTATCTATGCCCCTGATAATTTTATACACCCCAATCATGTCCTCCCTCAATCACCTCTGCTCCAAGGAAAATAACCCCAGTCTATCTAATCTCTCTTCATAACGAAAACTCTCCAGTCCAGGCAACATCCTGGTAAATCTCCTCTGCACTCTCTCTTCTGCAATCACATCCTTCCTATAATGCGGATTCCAGAACTGCACGCAATACTCGAGCTGTGGGCCTAACCAGCGTTTTATACAATTCCAGCATAACCTCCCTGCTCTTATATTCTATGCCTCAGCTAATAAAGGCAAGTATGACATATGCCTTCTTAACCACCTTATCTACCTGTCCTGCTACCTTAAAGTACCGGTGGACATGCACACCAAGGTCCCTCTGATCCTCGGTACTTCCCAGGGTCCTACCATTCATCGTGCATTCCCGTGCCTTGTTTGTCCTGCCCATGTGCATCACCTCACACTTTTGTGGATTAAATTCCATTTGCCACCTATAAGCCCATCTGACCAGCCCGTCTATATCCTCCTGTAATCTAAGGCGATCCTCCTCACTATTTACCACTCCACCAATTATTGTCTGATCCACGAACTTACTGATCAATCCTCCTACATTCAATTCTAAATTGTTTATATATTCTACAAACAGCAAGGGACCCAACACCGATCCCTTTGGAACCCCACTGGACACAGTCAACCAGTCACAAAAATATCCCTCGACCATCACCACAGTTTGAAAACTATTCTGATTACGGGACACTGAGGCTTTACTGTGATTGGTGAACTGAAATTCTGTTCTTTCTCTTCCAGATTCTTTCGAAAAAGCGAGTCACTCTGGGACTCAAGGTACCTACACTTATATTTTAATATGGACCTATTTCTATCAATCATTGGTCAATAATCTAGTGACAAATGTGTTCATGTCACTGGGAAGCTGTTTGGAGGATCGAAACTCAAAGCTCAGATCCTGGAGTCAGTGCTCGGCTCACTGTTCCTGTCTGTGAAGAGCAAGGAGGGCAGAGAGTGTGGGTGTGGGACAATCTCATACCCGGGCCGTAAGTGAGACTCGCACTGACCCTCGAGACTCCGGGATTCAACCCGCAGTTTCCTGCTGAAGTGTCCCGAACCCAATCAAACCCTGAGCTAGGCCTTCGAGTGATGGGAATGTAGCTTATGGTGAGGCAAGCAATTCAGTGGGTGGTACAATGTGTGAGTGTGAGCAAAAAGGAACATGTGACAGGGACACACTTTTAAATTGTGAACATTTCACGTTCATTTTCCATTTCATAATCAAAAACCGGTTTTCATTTCAGATTCCGATGAAATTGCCAAAAGGAAAAGCAAAGAGATCGGTTCCAGAGAAGATGATGGTTTGTAGACCACTCTGTGTGGGGGATTATTGGCTGCGTTAATATATGGGAGCTGGGGCTATGAGGATGAACAAGCTCTTTAATGAAATGATGTCAAATGGATGTGGAGTGAGGGGAGCAGTAGCAGAATGGAGAGCAATCTGGCTACAAAACAGCAAACAGAGAGCAGGAGTTAAAGGGAGTTACTCCGACTGTTGAAAGGTGGGAAGTGGTGCTCCACAGGGATTGGTGCTGGGATGATTGTTCTTCATCATTTACAGAAACAATTTGGACTTGGAATCAGAAATACAATTTGCAAATGTGCAGGCGACACCAAACTGGAGTTTAGTTAATACTGAGGAGATGGTAATACAAATTCAAACTCGGCATGTGATTGGCATATACATTTCACTGTTATAAATGTTGGTTGAACCTGGGTTTTGGTCGGACGGATAAGGAGGCCAAAAACTCCTCAGATAGTCAGAATATCAATGGGGGTGAGGAACAGAGGGATCATTATTCACAAGTCATTAAAACTAGTGACACAGACTCATGAGGCCTTAAAACCAGAAATAAATCACTGGGATTCATTTCCAATTGGATAGAACTGAAAAGCAGAGAGGTTATGCTAAAGATGTCTAGAAGCTTGATCAGTCAACAATGTAACGACTATACACAGTTCCTGTCACCATGTTATGCAAAAGGAATGGAGACATTGGAGAATATGCAGAATAGATTTACAAGGACAATACGAGAACTGAGAGTTTAGAACTATCAGGAGAGACTGAATAGGTTTGGGCTCTATTCTCTAGAAAACAGAAGACTGAGGAGTGACCTGACAGAGGTCTTCACATAAATAATTCAAGTTTGATAGAGCACACAGAGAGAATTTGTTCCCATTGAGTGCAAGACCAAAACTGAGGGTGATAAGTTTCAGAGTCACGAATAAATCCAACAAGGAATTCTGGAGGAAAAGGTTTTCCCAGAGAGAGATGAGAATGGGGAGCTCGCTACTGCAGGAAGAGTTTGAGGCAAATACAATCAATACATTTAAGCGGAAGCTGAAAAAGCAAGAAAGGGAAAGAAATAGAAGGAGATGTTGATAACATGGGATGAAGACAGGTGGCAGGAAGCTCGTGTTGTGCATGAACACTGGCACGAGCAGTTTGACCGAATGGCCTGTTTCTGTGTTGTAATCACCATGTGATTCAATATAAAATTCCACCTGGAGATGTGAGCTGTCCAGGTGCTGAGTGTGTGGGTGTTTGCAGTGGGACTGGGATCATTGAAAACCATTCGGATATCGGAATGTGTGGTCTTGAAACTGAAATCCTGTTCCCTCTGTTTTAGATTCTGTAGAGAATGAGAGTGAGCCTGATACTAAAGGTATTTATCCCGATCTTTGAACAATACTTCACGGTTACAGATTCAAATATCATTAAAACAGCATAGAAAAAGGCCCTTCAGCCCATCGAGTCTGTGCCAGTCAAACAAGTGCCTAACTATTCTAATTCCATTTTCTAGCACTTGGCCCATGGCCTTGTATGCCCTGGCTTCAAAAGTACACATCCAAATACTTCTTAAATGTTATGGGGATTTCTGCCTTTCAGGCAGTGAGTTCCAGATTCCCACCACCTTCTGGGTGAAAACATTCTGCCCAACATCCCCTCTAAACCTCCTGCCCCTTATCTTAAATCTATGCCCCCTGGTTACTGATCCCTGCACCAAGGGGAAAAGTTGCTTCCTGTCTACCCTATCTATACCCCTGATAATTTTATACACCTCAATCATTCCTCCCTCAATCACCTCTGCTCCAAGGAAAATAACCCCAGTCTATCCAATCTTTCTTCATAACTAAAACACTCCTGTCCAGGCAACATCCTGGTAAATCTCCTCTGCACTCTCTCTTCTGCAATCACATCCTTCCTATAATGCGGATTCCAGAACTGCACGCAATACTCGAGCTGTGGGCCTAACCAGCATTTTATACAATTCCAGCATAACCTCCCTGCTCTTATATTCTATGCCTCAGCTAATAAAGGCAAGTATGCCATATGCCATCTTAACCACCTTATCCACCTGTCCCGCTACCTTAAAGTACCGGTGGACATGCACACCAGGGTCCCTCTGATCCTCGGTACTTCCCAGGGTCCTACCATTCATCGTGCATTCCCGTGCCTTGTTTGTCCTGCCCACGTGCATCACCTCACACTCTTGAGGATTAAATTCCATTTGCCATCGATAAGCCCATCTGACCAGCCCATCTATATCCTCCTGTAATCCTCCTCACTATTTACCACTCCACCAATTATTGTCTTATCCACGGACTTACTGATCAACCCTCCTACATTCAATTCTAAATCGTTTATATATTCTACAAACAGCAAGGGACCCAACACCGATCCCTGTGGAACCCCACTGGACACAGTCAACCAGTCACAAGAACATCCCTCGACCATCACCATAGTTTTAAAACTATCCTGATTACGGGACACTGAGGCTTTACTGTGATTGGTGAACTGAAATTCTGCTGTTTCTGTTCCAGATTCTTTCGAAAAAGCGAGTCACTCTGGGACTCAAGGTACCTACACTTATATTTTAATATGTACCTATTTCTATCAATCATTGGACAATAATCTAGTGACGATTGTGCTCATGTCTCTGGGAAGCTGTTTGGAGGATGGAAACTCAAAGCTCAGAACCTGGAGTCAGTGCTCGGCTCACTGTTCCTGTCTCTGAAGAGCGAGGAAGGCAGAGAGAGTGGGTGAGGGACAATCTCACACCCGGGCCGTAAGTGAGACTCATACTGACCCTCGAGACTCCAGGATTCAACCCGCAGTTTCCTGGTGAAGTGTCCCGAACCCAATCCAACCCTGAGCAGGGACTTCGAGTGATGGGAATGTAGCTCATGGTGAGGCGAGCGATTCAGTGGGTGGTACAATGTGTGTGTGTGAGCAAAAAGGAACATGTGACAGGGACACACTTTTAAATTGTGAACATTTCACATTCATTTTCCATTTTATAATCGAAAACCGGTTTTCATTTCAGATTCCGATGAAATTGCCAAAAGGAAAAGCAAAGAGATTGGTTCCAGAGAAGATGATGGTTTGTAGACCACTCTGTGTGGGGGATTATTGACTGCGCTAATATATGGGAGCTGGGGCCATGAGGATGAATAAGCTCTTATGAAATGATGTCAAATACACGTGTAGTGAGGGTAGCAGTCGCAGAATGGAGAGCAAGCTGGCTACAAAACAGCAAACAGAGAGGAGGGGTTAAAGGGAGTTACTCCGACTGGTGGAAGGTGGGAAGTGGTGTTCCACAGGGATCGGTGCTGGGATCATTGTTCTTCATCGTTTACAGAAACAATTTGGACTTAGGAATCAAAAATACAATTTGCAAATGTGCAGGGGACACCAAACTGGAGTTTAGTTAATACTGAGGAGATGGTAATACAAATTCAAACTTGTCTTGTGATTAGTAAATACATTTCACTGTTATAAATATTGGTTGTGCCTGGGTTTTGGTCGGAAGGATAAGGAGGCCACAAACTCCTCAGAAAATCAGAGTCTCAATGGGGGTGAGGAACAGAGGGATCATTATTCACAAATCATTAAAACTAGTGACACAGACTCATGAGGCCTTAAAACCAGAAATAAATCACTGGGATTCATTTCCAATTGGATAGAACTGTAAAGCAGAGAGGTTATGCTAAAGATGTCTAGAAGCTTGATGAGTCCACACTGTAACGACTATACACAGTTCCTGTCTCCATGTTATGCAAAAGGAATGGAGACATTGGAGAATATGCAGAATAGATTTACAAGGACAATACGAGAACTGAGAGTTTAGAACTATCAGGAGAGACTGAATAGGTTTGGGCTCTATTCTCTAGAAAACAGAAGACTGAGGGGTGACCTGACAGAGGTCTTCACATAAATAATTCAAGTTTGATAGAGTACACAGAGAGAATTTGATCCCATTGAGGGCAAGACCAAAACTGTGGGCGATAAGTTTCAGAGTCATGAATAAATCTAAACGGGAATTCTGGAGGAAACTCTTTTCCCAGAGAGAGATGAGAATGGGGAGCTCGCTACTGCAGGAAGAGTTTGAGGCAAATACAATCAATACATTTAAGCGGAAGCTGAACAAACAAGAAAGGGAAAGAAATAGAAGGAGATGTTGATAAGATCAGCTGAAGATGGGAGGCAGAAAGCTCGTGTTGTGCATGAACACTGGCACCGAGCAGTTTGTTCGAATGGCCTGTTTCTGTGTTGTAATCACCATGTGATTCGATATAAAATTCCACCTGGAGATGTGAGCTGTCCAGGTGCTGAGTGTGTGGGTGTTTGCAGTGTGATTGGGATCATTGAAAACCATTCGGATATCGGGATGTGTGGTCTTGAAACTGAAATCCTGTTCCCTCTGTTTCAGACTCTGTAGAGAATGAGAGTGAGCTTGATACTAAAGGTATTTATCCCCATCTTTGAACAATACTTCACGGTTACAGATTTAAATATTATTAAAATGGGAGGTCTACAGCATAGAAAAAGGCTTTTCGGCCCATCGAGTCTGTGCCAGTCAAACAAGTGCCTAACTATTCTAATTCCATTTTCTAGCACGAGGCCCAAGGCCTTGTATGCCCTGGCATCAAAAGTGCACATCCAAATACTTCTTAAATGTTATGAGGATTTCTGCCTTTCAGGCAATGAGTTCCAGATTCCCACCACCCTCTGGGTGAAAACATTCAAACAAGTGCCTAACTATTCTAATTCCATTTTCTAGCACGAGGCCCAAGGCCTTGTATGCCCTGGCATCAAAAGTGCACATCCAAATACTTCTTAAATGTTATGAGGATTTCTGCCTTTCAGGCAATGAGTTCCAGATTCCCACCACCCTCTGGGTGAAAACATTCTGCCTCACATCCCCTCTAAACCTCCTGTCCCTTACCTTAAATCTATGCCCCCTGGTTACTGATCCCTGCACCAAGGGGAAACGTTGCGTCCTGTCTACCCTATCTATGCCCCTGATAATTTTATACACCTCAATCATGTCCTCCCTCAATCTCCTCAGCTCCAAGGAAAATAACTCCAGTCAATCCAATCTCTCTTCATAACTAAAACTCTCCAGTCCAGGCAACATCCTGGTAAATCTCCTCTGCACTCTCTCTAGTGCAATCACATCCTTCCTATAATGCGGATTCCAGAACTGCACACAATACTCTAGCAGTGGCCCAACCGGCGTTTTATATAGTTTTAGCAGAACCTCTCTGCTCTTATATTCTATGCCCCGTCTAATAAAGGCAAGTATGCCATATGCCTTCTCAACCACCTTATCTACCTGTCCCGCTACCTTAAATTACCGGTGGACATGCACACCAATGTCCCTCTGATCCTCGGTACTTCCCAGGGTCCTACCATTCATCGTGCATTCCCGTGCCTTGTTTGTCCTGCACATGTGCATCACCCCACCCTTATCTGGATTAAATTCCATTTGCCACCGATAAGCCCATCTGACCAGCCCATCTATATCCTCCTGTAATCTAAGGCGATCCTCCTCACTATTTACCACTCTACCAATCATTGTCTTATCCAAGAACTTACTGATCAACCCTCCTACATTCAATTCTAAATCGTTTATATATTCTGCAAACAGCAAGGGACCCAACACCGATCCCTGTGGAACCCCACTGGACAAAGGAATCCAGTCACAAACACATCCCTCAACCATCACCACAGTTTAAAAACTATTCTGATTACGGGACACTGAGGCCTTACTGTGATTGGTGAACTGAAATTCTGTTCTTTCTGTTCCAGGTTCTTTCGAAAGAGCGAGTCACTCTGGGACTCAAGGTACCTACACTTATATTTTAATATGTACCTATTTCTATCAATCATTGGTCAATAATCTAGTGACAAATGTGTTCATGTCTCTGGGAAGCTGTTTGGAGGATGGAAACTCAAAGCTCAGATCCCGGAGTCAGTGCTCGGCTCACTGTTCCTGTCTCTGAAGAGCGAGGAGGGCAGAGAATGTGGGTGAGGGACATTCTCACTCCCGCGCAGTAAGTGAGACTCACACGGAGCCTCGAGACTGCGGGATTCAACCCGCAGTTTCCGGGGGAAGTGTTCCGAACCCAATCAAACCATGAGCAAGGCCTTCGAGTGATGGGAATGTAGCTCATGGTGAGGAGAGCGATTCAGTGGATGGTACAATGTGTGAGTGCGAGCAAAAAGGAACATGTGACAGGAACACACTTTTAAACTGTGAACATCTCACATTCAGTTTCCATTTTATAATCGAAAACCTGTTTTCATTTCAGATTCCGATGAAATTGCCAAAAGGAAAAGCAAAGAGTTCGGTTCCAGAGAAGATGATGGTTTGTAGATCACTCTGTGTGGGGGACTGTTAACTGCCCTAATTTATGGGAGCTGGGCCATGAGGATGAACAAGCTCTTTAATAAAATAATGCCAAATGCACACGGAGTGAGGGGAGCAGTAGCTGAATGGAGAGCAAGCTGGCTACAAAACAGCAAACAGAGAGTAGGAGTTAAAGGGAGTTACTCCGACTGGTGGAAGGTGGGAAGTGGTGTTCCATAGGGATCGGTGCTGGGATCATAGTTCTTCATCGTTTACAGAAACAATTTGAACTTGGACTCAGAAATACAATTTGTAAATGTGCAGGGGACACCAAACTGGAGTTTAGTTAATACTGAGGAGATGGTAATACAAATTCAAACTCGACGTGCGATTGGTAAATACATTTCACTGTTATAAATGTTGGTTGTTCCTGGATTTTGGTCGGAAGGATAAGGAGGCCACAAACTCCTCAGAAAATCAGAGTCTCAATGGGGGTGAGGAACAGAGGGATCATTATTCACAAATCATTAAAACTAGTGACACAGACTCATGAGGCCTTAAAACCAGAAATAAATCACTGGGATTCATTTCCAATGGGATAGAACTGAAAAGCAGAGAGGTTATGCTAAAGATGTCTAGAAGCTTGATGAGTCCACACTGTAACGAGTGTACACAGTTCCTGTCTCCATGTTGTGCATAAGCAATGGAGACATTGGAGAATATGCAGAATAGATTTACAAGGACAATACGAGAGCTGAGAGGTTAGAACTATCAGGAGAGATTGAATAGGTTTGGGCTCTATTCTCTAGAAAAGAGAAGATTGAGGGGTGACCTGACACAAGTCTTCACAAAAAGAATTAAAGTTTGATAGAGTACACAGAGAGAATTTGTTCCCATTGAGGGCAAGACCAAAACTGAGGGCGATAAGTTTCAGAGTCACGAATAAATCCAATCGGGAATTCTGGAGGAAACTCTTTTCCCAGAGAGATATGAGGATGAGGAGCTCGCTACTGCAGGAAGAGTTTGAGGCAAATACAATCAATACATTTAAGCGGAAGCTGAAAAAGCAAGAAAGGGGAAAGAAATAGAAGGAGATGTTGATAAGATGAGATGAAGTCAGGTGGCAGGAAGCTCGTGTTGTGCATGAACACTGGCACCGAGTAGTTTGACCGAATGGCCTGTTTCTGTGTTGTAATCACCATGTGATTCGATATAAAATTCCATCTGGAGATGTGAGCTGTCCAGGTGCTGAGTGTGTGTGTGTTTGCAGTGGGATTGGGATCATTGAAAACCATTCGGATATCGGAATGTGTGGTCTTGAAACTGAAATCCTTTTCCCTCTTTTTCAGACTCTGCAGAGAATGAGAGTGAGCCTGATACTAAAGGTATTTATCCCGATCTTTGAACAACACTTCATGGTTACGGATTTAAATATCATTAAAACGGGAGGTCTACAGCATAGAAAAAGGCCCTTCGCTAATCGAGTCTATGCCAGTCAAACAAGTGCCTAACTATTCTAATTCCATTTTCTAGCATTTGGCCCATGGCCTTGTATGCCCTGGCATCAAAAGTACACATCCAAATACTTCTTAAATGTTATGAGGATTTCTGCCTTTCAGGCAGTGAGTTCCAGATTCCCACCACCTTCTGGGTGAAAACATTCTGCCACACATCCCCTCTAAACCTCCTGCCCCTTACCTTAAATCTATGCCCCCTGGTTACTGATCCCAGCACCAAGGGGAAAAGTTGCTTCCTGTCTACCCTATCTATACCCCTGATAATTTTATACACCTCAATCATGTCCTCCCCCAATCACCTCTGCTCCAAGGAAAATAACCCCAGAATATCCAATGTTTCTTCATAACTAAAACACTCCTGTCCAGGCAACATCCTGGTAAATCTCCTCTGCACTCTCTCTTCTGCAATCACATCCTTCCTATAATGCGGATTCCAGAACTGCACGCAATACTCGAGCTGTGGGCCTAACCAGCTTTTTATACAATTCCAGCATAACCTCCCTGCTCTTATATTCTATGCCTCAGCTAATAAAGGCAAGTATGCCATATGCCATCTTAACCACCTTATCCACCTGTCCCGCTACCTTAAAGTACCGGTGGACATGCACACCAGGGTCCCTCTGATCCTTGGTACTTCCCAGGGTCCTACCATTCATCGTGCATTCCCGTGCCTTGTTTGTCCTGCCCATGTGCATCACCTCACACTCTTGAGGATTAAATTCCATTTGCCATCGATAAACCCATCTGACCAGCCCATCTATATCCTCCTGTAATCCTCCTCACTATTTACCACTCCACCAATTATTGTCTTATCCACGAACTTACTGATCAACCCTCCTACATTCAATTCTAAATCGTTTATATATTCTACAAACAGCAAGGGACCCAACACCGATCCCTGTGGAACCCCACTGGACACAGTCAACCAGTCACAAGAACATCCCTCGACCATCACCATAGTTTTAAAACTATCCTGATTACGGGACACTGAGGCTTTACTGTGATTGGTGAACTGAAATTCTGCTGTTTCTGTTCCAGATTCTTTCGAAAAAGCGAGTCACTCTGGGACTCAAGGTACCTACACTTATATTTTAATATGTACCTATTTCTATCAATCATTGGACAATAATCTAGTGACGATTGTGCTCATGTCTCTGGGAAGCTGTTTGGAGGATGGAAACTCAAAGCTCAGAACCTGGAGTCAGTGCTCGGCTCACTGTTCCTGTCTCTGAAGAGCGAGGAGGGCAGAGAGAGTGGGTGAGGGACAATCTCACACCCGGGCAGTAAGTGAGACTCATACTGACCCTCGAGACTCCGGGATTCAACCCGCAGTGTCATGGTGAAGTGTCCCGAACCCAATCCAACCCTGAGCAGGGACTTCGAGTGATGGGAATGTAGCTCATGGTGAGGCGAGCGATTCAGTGGGTGGTACAATGTGTGTGTGTGAGCAAAAAGGAACATGTGACAGGGACACACTTTTAAATTGTGAACATTTCACATTCATTTTCCATTTTATAATCGAAAACCGGTTTTCATTTCAGATTCCGATGAAATTGCCAAAAGGAAAAGCAAAGAGATTGGTTCCAGAGAAGATGATGGTTTGTAGACCACTCTGTGTGGGGGATTATTGACTGCGCTAATATATGGGAGCTGGGGCCATGAGGATGAATAAGCTCTTTTATGAAATGATGTCAAATACACGTGTAGTGAGGGTAGCAGTAGCAGAATGGAGAGCAAGCTGGCTACAAAACAGCAAACAGAGAGGAGGGGTTAAAGGGAGTTACTCCGACTGGTGGAAGGTGGGAAGTGGTGTTCCACAGGGATTGGTGCTGGGATCATTGTTCTTCATCGTTTACAGAAACAATTTGGACTTAGGAATCAAAAATACAATTTGCAAATGTGCAGGGGACACCAAACTGGAGTTTAATTAATACTGAGGAGATGGTAATACAAATTCAAACTCGACGTGTGATTGGTAAATACATTTCACTGTTATAAATGTTGGTTGTTCCTGGATTTTGGTCGGAAGGATAAGGAGGCCACAAACTCCTCAGAAAATCAGAGTCTCAATGGGGGTGAGGAACAGAGGGATCATTATTCACAAATCATTAAAACTAGTGACACAGACTCATGAGGCCTTAAAACCAGAAATAAATCACTGGGATTCATTTCCAATTGGATAGAACTGTAAAGCAGAGAGGTTATGCTAAAGATGTCTAGAAGCTTGATGAGTCCACACTGTAACGACTATTCACAGTTCCTGTCTCCATGTTATGCAAAAGGAATGGAGACATTGGAGAATATGCAGAATAGATTTACAAGGACAATACGAGAACTAAGAGTTTAGAACTATCAGGAGAGACTGAATAGGTTTGGGCTCTATTCTCTAGAAAACAGAAGACTGAGGGGTGACCTGACAGAGGTCTTCACATAAATAATTCAAGTTTGATAGAGTACACAGAGAAAATTTGATCCCATTGAGGGCAAGACCAAAACTGTGGGCGATAAGTTTCAGAGTCATGAATAAATCTAAACGGGAATTCTGGAGGAAACTCTTTTCCCAGAGAGAGATGAGAATGGGGAGCTCGCTACTGCAGGAAGAGTTTGAGGCAAATACAATCAATACATTTAAGCGGAAGCTGAACAAACAAGAAAGGGAAAGAAATAGAAGGAGATGTTGATAAGATCAGCTGAAGATGGGAGGCAGAAAGCTCGTGTTGTGCATGAACACTGGCACCGAGCAGTTTGACCGAATGGCCTGTTTCTGTGTTGTAATCACCATGTGATTCGATATAAAATTCCACCTGGAGATGTGAGCTGTCCAGGTGCTGAGTGTGGTGGTGTTTGCAGTGGGATTGGGATCATTGAAAACCATTCGGATATCGGGATGTGTGGTCTTGAAACTGAAATCCTGTTCCCTCTGTTTCAGACTCTGTAGAGAATGAGAGTGAGCTTGATACTAAAGGTATTTATCCCGATCTTTGAACAATACTTCACGGTTACAGATTTAAATATTATTAAAAAGGGAGGTCTACACCATAGAAAAAGGCCCTTCGGCCCCTCGAGTCTGTGCCAGTCAAACAAGTGCCTAACTATTCTAATTCCATTTTCTAGCACGAGGCCCAAGGCCTTGTATGCCCTGGCATCAAAAGTGCACATCCAAATACTTCTTAAATGTTATGAGGATTTCTGCCTTTCAGGCAATGAGTTCCAGATTCCCACCACCTTCTGGGTGAAAACATTCTGCCTCACATCCCCTCTAAACCTCCTGCCCCTTACCTTAAATCTATGCCCCCTGGTTACTGATCCCTGCACCAAGGGGAAACGTTGCGTCCTGTCTACCCTATCTATGCCCCTGATAATTTTATACACCTCAATCATGTCCTCCCTCAATCTCCTCTGCTCCAAGGAAAATAACTCCAGTCAATCCAATCTCTCTTCATAACTAAAACTCTCCAGTCCAGGCAACATCCTGGTAAGTCTCCTCTGCCCTCTCTCTAGTGCAATCACATCCTTCCTATAATGCGGATTCCAGAACTGCACACAATACTCTAGCAGTGCCCTAACCGGCGTTTTATATAGTTTTAGCATAACCTCTCTGCTCTTATATTCTATGCCCCGTCTAATAAAGGCAAGTATGCCATATGCCTTCTCAACCACCTATTCTACCTGTCCCGCTACCTTAAATAACCGGTGGACATGAACACCAAGGTCCCTCTGATCCTCGGTACTTCCCAGGGTCCTACCATTCATCGTGCATTCCCGTGCCTTGTTTGTCCTGCACGTGTGCATCACCTCACCCTTATCTGGATTAAATTCCATTTGCCACCGATAAGCCCATCTGACCAGCCCATCTATATCCTCCTGTAATCTAAGGCGATCCTCCTCACTATTTACCACTCTACCAATGATTGTCTTATCCAAGAACTTACTGATCAACCCGCCTACATTCAATTCTAAATCGTTTATGTATTCTACAAACAGCAAGGGACCCAACACCGATCCCTGTGGAACCCCACTGGACAAAGGCATCCAGTCACAAAAACATCCCTCAACCATCACCACAGTTTAAAAACTATTCTGATTACGGGACACTGAGGCCTTACTGTGATTGGTGAACTGAAATTCTGTTCTTTCTGTTCCAGATTCTTTCGAAAGAGCGAGTCACTCTGGGACTCAAGGTACCTACACTTATATTTTAATATGTACCTATTTCTATCAATCATTGGTCAATAATCTAGTGACAAATGTGTTCATGTCTCTGGGAAGCTGTTTGGAGGATGGAAACTCAAAGTTCAGATCCCGGAGTCAGTGCTCGGCTCACTGTTCCTGTCTCTGAAGAGCGAGGAGGGCAGAGTGTGGGTGATGGACATTCTCACTCCCGGGCAGTAAGTGAGACTCATACTGACCCACGACACTCCGGGATTCAACCCGCAGTTTCCCGGGGAAGTGTCCCGAACCCAATCAAACCATGAGCTAGGCCTTTGAGTGATGGGAATGTAGCTCATGGTGAGGCGAGCGATTCAGTGGGTGGTAGAATGTGAGTGCGAGCAAAAAGGAACATGTGACAGGAACATACTTTTAAATTGTGAACATTTCACATTCATTTTCCATTTTATAATCGAAAACCGGTTTTCATTTCAGATTCCGATGAAATTGCCAAAAGGAAAAGCAAAGAGATTGGTTCCAGAGAAGATGATGGTTTGTAGATCACTCTGTGTGGGGGACTATTAACTGCCCTAATTTATGGGAGCTGGGCCATGAGGATGAACAAGCTCTTTAATGAAATGATGTAAAATACACGTGGAGTGAGGGTAGCAGTAGCAGAATGGAGAGCAAGCTGGCTACAAAACAGCAAACAGAGAGTAGGGGTTAAAGGGAGTTACTCCGACTGGTGGAAGGTGGGAAGTGGTGTTCCACAGGGATCGGTGCTGGGATCATAGTTCTTCATCGTTTACAGAAACAATTTGGACTTGGACTCAGAAATACAATTTGTAAATGTGCAGGGGACACCAAACTGGAGTTTGGTTAATACTGAGGAGATGGTAATACAAATTCAAACTCGACGTGTGATTGGTAAATACATTTCACTGTTATAAATGTTGGTTGTTCCTGGATTTTGGTCAGAAGGATAAGGAGGCCACAAACTCCTCAGAAAATCAGAGTCTCAATGGGGGTGAGGAACAGAGGGATCATTATTCACAAATCATTAAAACTAGTGACACAGACTCATGAGGCCTGAAAACCAGAAATAAATCACTGGGATTCATTTCCAATTGGATAGAACTGAAAAACAGGGAGGTTATGCTAAAGATGTCTAGAAGCTTGATGAGTCCACGCTGTAACGACTGTACACAGTTCCTGTCTCAAGGTTACGCAAAAGCATTGGAGACATTGGAGAATGTGCAGAATAGATTTACAAGGACAATACAAGAACTGAGAGGTTAGAACTATCAGGAGAGATTGAATAGGTTTGGGCTCTATTCTCTCGAAAAGAGAAGACTGAGGGGTGACCTGACACAAGTCTTCACAAAAAGAATTCAAGTTTGATAGAGTACACAGAGAGAATTTGTTCCCATTGAGGGCAAGACCAAAACTGAGGGCGATAAGTTTCAGAGTCATGAATAAATCCAATCGGGAATTCTGGAGGAAACTCTTTTCCCAGAGAGATATGAGAATGAGGAGCACGCTACTGCAGGAAGAGTTAGAGGCAAATAAAATCAATACATTTAAGCAGAAGCTGAAAAAGCAAGAAAGGTGAAAGAAATAGAAGGAGATGTTGATAAGATGAGATGAAGTCAGGTGGCAGGAAGCTCGTGTTGTGCATGAACACTGGCACCGAGTAGTTTGACCGAATGGCCTGTTTCTGTGTTGTAATCACCATGTGATTCGATATAAAATTCCACCTGGAGATGTGAGCTGTCCAGGTGCTGAGTGTGTGGGTGTTTGCAGTGGGATTGGGATCATTGAAAACCATTCGGATATCGGAATGTGTGGTCTTGAAACTGAAATCCTTTTCCCTCTTTTTCAGACTCTGCAGAGAATGAGAGTGAGCCTGATACTAAAGGTATTTATCCCGATCTTTGAACAATACTTCATGGTTACAGATTTAAATATCATTAAAACGGGAGGTCTACAGCATAGAAAAAGGCCCTTCGCTAATCGAGTCTGTGCCAGTCAAACAAGTGCCTAACTATTCTAATTCCATTTTCTAGCACTTGGCCCATGGCCTTGTATGCCCTGGCATCAAAAGTACACATCCAAATACTTCTTAAATGTTATGAGGATTTCTGCCTTTCAGGCAGTGAGTTCAAGATTCCCACCATCTTCTGGGTGAAAACATTCTGCCACACATCCCCTCTAAACCTCCTGCCCCTTACCTTAAATCTATGCCCCCTGGTTAATGATCCCAGCACCAAGGGGAAAAGTTGCTTCCTGTCTACCCTATCTATACCCCTGATAATTTTATACACCTCAATCATGTCCTCCCCCAATCACCTCTGCTCCAAGGAAAATAACCCCAGAATATCCAATCTTTCTTCATAACTAAAACACTCCTGTCCAGGCAACATCCTGGTAAATCTCCTCTGCACTCTCTCTTCTGCAATCACATCCTTCCTATAATGCGGATTCCAGAACTGCACGCAATACTCGAGCTGTGGGCCTAACCAGCTTTTTATACAGTTCCAGCATAACCTCCCTGCTCTTATATTCTATGCCTCAGCTAATAAAGGCAAGTATGCCATATGCCATCTTAACCACCTTATCCACCTGTCCCGCTACCTTAAAGTACCGGTGGACATGCACACCACGGTCCCTCTGATCCTCGGTACTTCCCAGGTTCCTACCATTCATCGTGCATTCCCGTGCCTTGTTTGTCCTGCCCATCTGTATCACCTCACACTTTCGTGGCTTAAATTCCATTTGCCAAAAATAAGCCCATCTGACCAGCCCATCTATATCCACTTGTAATCCTCCTCACCATTTACCACTCCACCAATTATTGTCTTATCCACGAACTTACTGATCAACCCTCCTACATTCAATTCTAAATCGTTTATATATTCTACAAACAGCAAGGGACCCAACACCGATCCTTGTGGAACCCCACTGGACACAGTCAACCAGTCAAAAAAACATCCCTCGACCATCACCATAGTTTGAAAACTATTCTGATCACGGGACACTGAGTCTTTACTGTGATTGGTGAACTGAAATTCTGTTGTTTCTGTTCCAGATTCTTTCGAAAAAGCGAGTCACTCTGGGACTCAAGGTACCTACACTTATATTTTAATATGTACCTATTTCTATCAATCATTGGTCAATAATCTAGTGACGATTGTGCTCATGTCTCTGGGAAGCTGTTTGGAGGATGGAAACTCAAAGTTCAGATCCCGGAGTCAGTGCTCGGCTCACTGTTCCTGTCTCTGAAGAGCGAGGAGGGCAGAGAGTGTGGGTGAGGGACAATCTCACACCCGGGCAGTAAGTGAGACTCATACTGACCCACGACACTCCGGGATTCAACCCGCAGTTTCCTGGTGAAGTGTCCCGAACCCAATCCAACCCTGAGCAGGGCCTTCGAGTGATGCGAATGTAGCTCACGGTGAGGCGAGCGATTCAGTGGGTGGTACAATGTGTGTGTGTGAGCAAAAGGGAACATATGACAGGGACACACTTTTAAATTGTGAACATTTCACATTCATTTTCCATTTTATAATCGAAAACCGGTTTTCATTTCAGATTCCGATGAAATTGCCAAAAGGAAAAGCAAAGAGATTGGTTCCAGAGAAGATGATGGTTTGTAGACCTCTCTGTGTGGGGGATTATTGACTGCGCTAATATATGGGAGCTGGGGCCATGAGGATGAATAAGCTCTTTAATGAAATGATGTAAAATACACGTGGAGTGAGGGTAGCAGTAGCAGAATGGAGAGCAAGCTGGCTACAAAACAGCAAACAGAGAGTAGGGGTTAAAGGGAGTTACTCCGGCTGGTGGAAGGTGGGAAGTGGTGTTCCACAGGGATCGGTGCTGGGATCATTGTTCTTCATCGTTTACAGAAACAATTTGGACTTAGGAATCAAAAATACAATTTGCAAATGTGCAGGGGACACCAAACTGGAGTTTAGTTAATACTGAGGAGATGGTAATAGAAATTCAAACTCGTCTTGTGATTAGTAAATACATTTCACTGCTATAAATATTGGTTGTGCCTGGGTTTTGGTCGGAAGGATAAGGAGGCCACAAACTCCTCAGAAAATCAGAGTCTCAATGGGGGTGAGGAAAAGAGGGATCATTATTCACAAATCATTAAAACTAGTGACACAGACTCATGAAGCCTTAAATCCAGAAATAAATCACAGGGATTCATTTCCAATTGGATAGAACTGAAAAACAGGGAGGTTATGCTAAAGATGTCTAGAAGCTTGATGAGTCCACACTGTAACTGTACACAGTTCCTGTCACAAGGTTACGCAAAAGCATTGGAAACATTGGAGAATATGCAGAATAGATTTACAAGGACGATACGAGAACTGAGAGGTTAGAACTATCAGGAGAGATTGAATAGGTTTGGGCTCTATTCTCTCAAAAAGAGAAGACTGAGGGGTGACCTGACACAAGTCTTCACAAAAAGAATTCAAGTTTGATAGAGTACACAGAGAGAATTTGTTCCCATTGAGGGCAAGACCAAAACTGAGGGCGATAAGTTTCAGAGTCATGAATAAATCCAATCGGGAATTCTGGAGGAAACTCTTTTCCCAGAGAGATATGAGAATGAGGAGCACGCTACTGCAGGAAGAGTTAGAGGTAAATACAATCAATACATTTAAGCAGAAGCTGAAAAAGCAAGAAAGGTGAAAGAAATAGAAGGAGATGTTGATAAGGTGCGATGAAGTCAGGTGGCAGGAAACTCGTGTTGTGCATGAACACTGGCACCGAGTAGTTTGACCGAATGGCCTGTTTCTGTGTTGTAATCACCATGTGATTCAATATAAAATTCCATCTGGAGATGTGAGCTGTCCAGGTGCTGAGTGTGTGGGTGTTTGCAGTGGGATTGGGATCATTGAAAACCATTCGGATATCGGAATGTGTGGTCTTGAAACTGAAATCCTTTTCCCTCTTTTTCAGACTCTGCAGAGAATGAGAGTGAGCCTGATACTAAAGGTATTTATCCCGATCTTTGAACAATACTTCATGGTTACAGATTTAAATACCATTAAAACGGGAGGTCTACAGCATAGAAAAAGGCCCTTCGCTAATCGAGTCTGTGCCAGTCAAACAAGTGCCTAACTATTCTAATTCCATTTTCTAGCAGTTGGCCCATGGCCTTGTATGCCCTGGCATCAAAAGTACACATCCAAATACTTCTTAAATGTTATGAGGATTTCTGCCTTTCAGGCAGACGGTTCCAGATTCCCACCACCCTCTGGGTGAAAACATACTGCCTCACATCCCCTCTAAACCTCCTGCCCCTTACCTTAAATCTATGCCCCTGGTTACTGATCCCTGCACCAAGGGGAAAGGTTGCTTCCTGTCTACCCTATCTATACCCCTGATAATCTTATACACCTCAATCATTATTCACAAATCATTAAAACTAGTGACACAGACTCATGAGGCCTTAAATCCAGAAATAAATCACAGGGATTCATTTCCAATTGGATAGAACTGAAAAACAGGAAGGTTATGCTAAAGATGTCTAGAAGCTTGATGAGTCCACACTGTAACTGTACACAGTTCCTGTCTCAAGGTTACGCAAAAGCATTGGAGACATTGGAGAATATGCAGAATAGATTTACAAGGACAATACGAGAACTGAGAGGTTAGAACTATCAGGAGAGACTGAATAGTTTCGGGCTCTATTCTCTAGAAAAGAGAAGACTGAGGGGTGACCTGACACAAGTCTTCACAAAAAGAATTCAAGTTTGATAGAGTACACAGAGAGAATTTGTTCCCATTGAGGGCAAGACCAAAACTGAGGGCGATAAGTTTCAGAGTCACAAATAAATCCAATCGGGAATTCTGGAGGAAACTCTTTTCCCAGAGAGATATGAGAATGAGGAGCTCGCTACTGCAGGAAGAGTTTGAGGCAAATACAATCAATACATTTAAGCGGAAACTGAAAAAGCAAGAAAGGTGAAAGAAATAGAAGGAGATGTTGATAAGATGAGATGAAGTCAGGTGGCAGGAAGCTCGTGTTGTGCATGAACACTGGCACCGAGTAGTTTGACCGAATGGCCTGTTTCTGTGTTGTAATCACCATGTGATTCGATATAAAGTTCCACCTGGAGATGTGAGCTGTCCAGGTGCTGAGTGTGTGGGTGTTTGCAGTGGGATTGGGATCATTGAAAACCATTCGGATATCGGAATGTGTGGTCTTGAAACTGAAATCCTTTTCCCTCTTTTTCAGACTCTGCAGAGAATGAGAGTGAGCCTGATACTAAAGGTATTTATCCCGATCTTTGAACAATACTTCATGGTTACAGATTTAAATATCATTAAAACGGGAGGTCTACAGCATAGAAAAAGGCCCTTCGCTAATCGAGTCTGTGCCAGTCAAACAAGTGCCTAACTATTCTAATTTCATTTTCTAACACTAGGTCCAAGGCCTTGTATGCCCTGGCATCAAAAGTACACATCCAAATACTTCAAAAATGTTATGAGGATTTCTGCCTTTCAGGCAGACGGTTCCAGATTCCCACCACCCTCTGGGTGAAAACATACTGCCTCACATCCCCTCTAAACCTCCTGCCCCTTACCTTAAATCTATGCCCCCTGGTTACTGATCCCTGCACCAAGGGGAAAAGTTGCTTCCTGTCTACCCTATCTATACCCCTGATAATCTTATACACCTCAATCTTGTCCTCCCTCAATCTCCTCTGCTCCAAGGAAAATAACCCCAGAATATCCAATCTTTCTTCATAACTAAAACACTCCTGTCCAGGCAACATCCTGGTAAATCTCCTCTGCACTCTCTCTTCTGCAATCACATCCTTCCTATAATGCGGATTCCAGAACTGCACGCAATACTGGAGCTGTGGGCCTAACCAGCATTTTATACAATTCCAGCATAACCTCCCTGCTCTTATATTCTATGCCTCAGCTAATAAAGGCAAGTATCCCATATGCCATCTTAACCACCTTATCCACCTGTCCCGCTACCTTAAAGTACCGGTGGACATGCACACCAGGGTCCCTCTGATCCTCGGTACTTCCCAGGGTCCTTCCATTCATCGTGCATTCCCGTGCCTTGTTTGTCCTGCCCATCTGTATCACCTCACACTTTTGTGGCTTAAATTCCATTTGCCATCAATAAGCCCATCTGACCAGCCCATCTATATCCTCCTGTAATCCTCCTCACTATTTACCACTCCACCAATTATTGTCTTATCCACGAACTTACTGATCAACCCTCCTACATTCAATTCTAAATCGTTTATATATTCTACAAACAGCAAGGGACCCAACACCGATCCCTGTGGAACCCCACTGGACACAGTCAACCAGTCACAAAAACATCCCTTGACCATCACCATAGTTTTAAAACTATTCTGATTACGGGACACTGAGGCATTACTGTGATTGGTGAACTGAAATTCTGTTCTTTCCGTTCCAGATTCTTTCGAAAAAGCGAGTCACTCTGGGACTCAAGGTACCTACACTTATATTTTAATATGTACCTATTTCTATCAATCATTGGTCAATAATCTAGTGACGATTGTGCTCATGTCTCTGGGAAGCTGTTTGGAGGATGGAAACTCAAAGCTCAGAACCTGGAGTCAGTGCTCGGCTCACTGTTCCTGTCTCTGAAGAGCGAGGAGGGCAGAGAGTGTGGGTGAGGGACAATCTCACACCCGGGCAGTAAGTGCGACTCATACTGACCCACGACACTCCGGGATTCAACCCGCAGTTTCCCGGGGAAGTGTCCCGAACCCAATCAAACCATGAGCTAGGCCTTCGAGTGATGGGAATGTAGCTCATGGTGAGGCGAGCGATTCAGTGGATGGTAGAATGTGAGTGCGAGCAAAAAGGAACATGTGACAGGAACATACTTTTAAATTGTGAACATTTCACATTCATTTTCCATTTTATAATCGAAAACCGGTTTTCATTTCAGATTCCGATGAAATTGCCAAAAGGAAAAGCAAAGAGATTGGTTCCAGAGAAGATGATGGTTTGTAGATCACTCTGTGTGGGGGACTATTAACTGCCCTAATTTATGGGAGCTGGGCCATGAGGATGAACAAGCTCTTTAATGAAATGATGTAAAATACACGTGGAGTGAGGGTAGCAGTAGCAGAATGGAGAGCAAGCTGGCTACAAAACAGCAAACAGAGAGTAGGGGTTAAAGGGAGTTACTCCGACTGGTGGAAGGTGGGAAGTGGTGTTCCACAGGGATCGGTGCTGGGATCATAGTTCTTCATCGTTTACAGAAACAATTTGGACTTGGACTCAGAAATACAATTTGTAAATGTGCAGGGGACACCAAACTGGAGTTTGGTTAATACTGAGGAGATGGTAATACAAATTCAAACTCGACGTGTGATTGGTAAATACATTTCACTGTTATAAATGTTGGTTGTTCCTGGATTTTGGTCAGAAGGATAAGGAGGCCACAAACTCCTCAGAAAATCAGAGTCTCAATGGGGGTGAGGAACAGAGGGATCATTATTCACAAATCATTAAAACTAGTGACACAGACTCATGAGGCCTGAAAACCAGAAATAAATCACTGGGATTCATTTCCAATTGGATAGAACTGAAAAACAGGGAGGTTATGCTAAAGATGTCTAGAAGCTTGATGAGTCCACGCTGTAACGACTGTACACAGTTCCTGTCTCAAGGTTACGCAAAAGCATTGGAGACATTGGAGAATGTGCAGAATAGATTTACAAGGACAATACAAGAACTGAGAGGTTAGAACTATCAGGAGAGATTGAATAGGTTTGGGCTCTATTCTCTCGAAAAGAGAAGACTGAGGGGTGACCTGACACAAGTCTTCACAAAAAGAATTCAAGTTTGATAGAGTACACAGAGAGAATTTGTTCCCATTGAGGGCAAGACCAAAACTGAGGGCGATAAGTTTCAGAGTCATGAATAAATCCAATCGGGAATTCTGGAGGAAACTCTTTTCCCAGAGAGATATGAGAATGAGGAGCACGCTACTGCAGGAAGAGTTAGAGGCAAATAAAATCAATACATTTAAGCAGAAGCTGAAAAAGCAAGAAAGGTGAAAGAAATAGAAGGAGATGTTGATAAGATGAGATGAAGTCAGGTGGCAGGAAGCTCGTGTTGTGCATGAACACTGGCACCGAGTAGTTTGACCGAATGGCCTGTTTCTGTGTTGTAATCACCATGTGATTCGATATAAAATTCCACCTGGAGATGTGAGCTGTCCAGGTGCTGAGTGTGTGGGTGTTTGCAGTGGGATTGGGATCATTGAAAACCATTCGGATATCGGAATGTGTGGTCTTGAAACTGAAATCCTTTTCCCTCTTTTTCAGACTCTGCAGAGAATGAGAGTGAGCCTGATACTAAAGGTATTTATCCCGATCTTTGAACAATACTTCATGGTTACAGATTTAAATATCATTAAAACGGGAGGTCTACAGCATAGAAAAAGGCCCTTCGCTAATCGAGTCTGTGCCAGTCAAACAAGTGCCTAACTATTCTAATTCCATTTTCTAGCACTTGGCCCATGGCCTTGTATGCCCTGGCATCAAAAGTACACATCCAAATACTTCTTAAATGTTATGAGGATTTCTGCCTTTCAGGCAGTGAGTTCAAGATTCCCACCATCTTCTGGGTGAAAACATTCTGCCACACATCCCCTCTAAACCTCCTGCCCCTTACCTTAAATCTATGCCCCCTGGTTAATGATCCCAGCACCAAGGGGAAAAGTTGCTTCCTGTCTACCCTATCTATACCCCTGATAATTTTATACACCTCAATCATGTCCTCCCCCAATCACCTCTGCTCCAAGGAAAATAACCCCAGAATATCCAATCTTTCTTCATAACTAAAACACTCCTGTCCAGGCAACATCCTGGTAAATCTCCTCTGCACTCTCTCTTCTGCAATCACATCCTTCCTATAATGCGGATTCCAGAACTGCACGCAATACTCGAGCTGTGGGCCTAACCAGCTTTTTATACAGTTCCAGCATAACCTCCCTGCTCTTATATTCTATGCCTCAGCTAATAAAGGCAAGTATGCCATATGCCATCTTAACCACCTTATCCACCTGTCCCGCTACCTTAAAGTACCGGTGGACATGCACACCACGGTCCCTCTGATCCTCGGTACTTCCCAGGTTCCTACCATTCATCGTGCATTCCCGTGCCTTGTTTGTCCTGCCCATCTGTATCACCTCACACTTTCGTGGCTTAAATTCCATTTGCCAAAAATAAGCCCATCTGACCAGCCCATCTATATCCACTTGTAATCCTCCTCACCATTTACCACTCCACCAATTATTGTCTTATCCACGAACTTACTGATCAACCCTCCTACATTCAATTCTAAATCGTTTATATATTCTACAAACAGCAAGGGACCCAACACCGATCCCTGTGGAACCCCACTGGACACAGTCAACCAGTCACAAAAACATCCCTTGACCATCACCATAGTTTTAAAACTATTCTGATTACGGGACACTGAGGCTTTACTGTGATTGGTGAACTGAAATTCTGTTGTTTCTGTTCCAGATTCTTTCGAAAAAGCGAGTCACTCTGGGACTCAAGGTACCTACACTTATATTTTAATATGTACCTATTTCTATCAATCATTGGTCAATAATCTAGTGACGATTGTGCTCATGTCTCTGGGAAGCTGTTTGGAGGATGGAAACTCAAAGCTCAGAACCTGGAGTCAGTGCTCGGCTCACTGTTCCTGTCTCTGAAGAGCGAGGAGGGCAGAGAGTGTGGGTGAGGGACAATCTCACACCCGGGCAGTAAGTGAGACTCATACTGACCCACGACACTCCGGGATTCAACCCGCAGTTTCCTGGTGAAGTGTCCCGAACCCAATCCAACCCTGAGCAGGGCCTTCGAGTGATGCGAATGTAGCTCACGGTGAGGCGAGCGATTCAGTGGGTGGTACAATGTGTGTGTGTGAGCAAAAGGGAACATGTGACAGGGACACACTTTTAAATTGTGAACATTTCACATTCATTTTCCATTTTATAATCGAAAACCGGTTTTCATTTCAGATTCCGATGAAATTGCCAAAAGGAAAAGCAAAGAGATTGGTTCCAGAGAAGATGATGGTTTGTAGACCTCTCTGTGTGGGGGATTATTGACTGCGCTAATATATGGGAGCTGGGGCCATGAGGATGAATAAGCTCTTTAATGAAATGATGTAAAATACACGTGGAGTGAGGGTAGCAGTAGCAGAATGGAGAGCAAGCTGGCTACAAAACAGCAAACAGAGAGTAGGGGTTAAAGGGAGTTACTCCGGCTGGTGGAAGGTGGGAAGTGGTGTTCCACAGGGATCGGTGCTGGGGTCATTGTTCTTCATCGTTTACAGAAACAATTTGGACTTAGGAATCAAAAATACAATTTGCAAATGTGCAGGGGACACCAAACTGGAGTTTAGTTAATACTGAGGAGATGGTAATACAAATTCAAACTCGTCTTGTGATTAGTAAATACATTTCACTGTTATAAATATTGGTTGTGCCTGGGTTTTGGTCGGAAAGATAAGGAGGCCACAAACTCCTCAGAAAATCAGAGTCTCAATGGGGGTGAGGAAAAGAGGGATCATTATTCACAAATCATTAAAACTAGTGACACAGACTCATGAGGCCTTAAAACCAGAAATAAATCACTGGGATTCATTTCCAATGGGATAGAACTGAAAAACAGAGAGGTTATGCTAAAGATGTCTAGAAGCTTGATGAGTCCACCCTGTAACGACTGTACACAGTTCCTGTCTCCATGTTATGCATAAGCAATGGAGACATTGGAGAATATGCAGAATAGATTTACAAGGACTATATGAGAACTGAGAGTTTAGAACTATCAGGAGAGACTGAATAGTTTCGGGCTCTATTCTCTAGAAAAGAGTAGACTGAGGGGTGACCTAACAAAGGTCTTCACAAAAAGAATTCAAGTTTGATAGAGTACACAGAGAGAATTTGTTCCCATTGAGGGCAAGACCAAAACTGAGGGCGATAAGTTTCAGAGTCACAAATAAATCCAATCGGGAATTCTGGAGGAAACTCTTTTCCCAGAGAGATATGAGAATGAGGAGCTCGCTACTGCAGGAAGAGTTTGAGGCAAATACAATCAATACATTTAAGCGGAAGCTGAAAAAGCAAGAAAGGTGAAAGAAATAGAAGGAGATGTTGATAAGATGAGATGAAGTCAGGTGGCAGGAAGCTCGTGTTGTGCATGAACACTGGCACCGAGTAGTTTGACCGAATGGCCTGTTTCTGTGTTGTAATCACCATGTGATTCGATATAAAATTCCACCTGGAGATGTGAGCTGTCCAGGTGCTGAGTGTGTGGGTGTTTGCAGTGGGATTGGGATCATTGAAAACCATTCGGATATCGGAATGTGTGGTCTTGAAACTGAAATCCTTTTCCCTCTTTTTCAGACTCTGCAGAGAATGAGAGTGAGCCTGATACTAAAGGTATTTATCCCGATCTTTGAACAATACTTCATGGTTACAGATTTAAATATCATTAAAACGGGAGGTCTACAGCATAGAAAAAGGCCCTTCGCTAATCGAGTCTGTGCCAGTCAAACAAGTGCCTAACTATTCTAATTTCATTTTCTAACACTAGGTCCAAGGCCTTGTATGCCCTGGCATCAAAAGTACACATCCAAATACTTCAAAAATGTTATGAGGATTTCTGCCTTTCAGGCAGAGGGTTCCAGATTCCCACCACCCTCTGGGTGAAAACATACTGCCTCACATCCCCTCTAAACCTCCTGCCCCTTACCTTAAATCTATGCCCCCTGGTTACTGATCCCTGCACCAAGGGGAAAAGTTGCTTCCTGTCTACCCTATCTATACCCCTGATAATTTTATACACCTCAATCATGTCCTCCCCGAATCACCTCTGCTCCAAGGAAAATAACCCCAGAATATCCAATCTTTCTTCATAACTAAAACACTCCTGTCCAGGCAACATCCTGGTAAATCTCCTCTGCACTCTCTCTTCTGCAATCACATCCTTCCTATAATGGCGATTCCAGAACTGCACGCAATACTTGAGCTGTGGGCCTAACCAGCTTATTATACAATTCCAGTATAACCTCCCTGCTCTTATATTCTATGCCTCAGCTAATAAAGGCAAGTATGCCATATGCCATCTTAACAACCTTATCCACCTGTCCCGCTACCTTAAAGTACCGGTGGACATGCACACCAGGGTCCCTCTGATGCTCGGTACTTCCCAGGGTCCTACCATTCATCGTGCATTCCCGTGCCTTGTTTGTCCTGCCCATCTGTATCACCTCACACTTTTGTGGCTTAAATTCCATTTGCCATCAATAAGCCCATCTGACCAGCCCATCTATATCCTCCTGTAATCCTCCTCACTATTTACCACTCCACCAATTATTGTCTTATCCACGAACTTACTGATCAACCCTCCTACATTCAATTCTAAATCGTTTATATATTCTACAAACAGCAAGGGACCCAACACCGATCCCTGTGGAACCCCACTGGACACAGTCAACCAGTCACAAAAACATCCCTTGACCATCACCATAGTTTTAAAACTATTCTGATTACGGGACACTGAGGCATTACTGTGATTGGTGAACTGAAATTCTGTTCTTTCTGTTCCAGATTCTTTCGAAAAAGCGAGTCACTCTGGGACTCAAGGTACCTACACTTATATTTTAATATGTACCTATTTCTATCAATCATTGGTCAATAATCTAGTGACGATTGTGCTCATGTCTCTGGGAAGCTGTTTGGAGGATGGAAACTCAAAGCTCAGAACCTGGAGTCAGTGCTCGGCTCACTGTTCCTGTCTCTGAAGAGCGAGGAGGGCAGAGAGTGTGGGTGAGGGACAATCTCACACCCGGGCAGTAAGTGCGACTCATACTGACCCACGACACTCCGGGATTCAACCCGCAGTTTCCTGGTGAAGTGTCCCGAACCCAATCCAACCCTGAGCAGGGCCTTCGAGTGATGCGAATGTAGCTCACGGTGAGGCGAGCGATTCAGTGGGTGGTACAATGTGTGTGTGTGAGCAAAAGGGAACATGTGACAGGGACACACTTTTAAATTGTGAACATTTCACATTCATTTTCCATTTTATAATCGAAAACCGGTTTTCATTTCAGATTCCGATGAAATTGCCAAAAGGAAAAGCAAAGAGATTGGTTCCAGAGAAGATGATGGTTTGTAGACCTCTCTGTGTGGGGGATTATTGACTGCGCTAATATATGGGAGCTGGGGCCATGAGGATGAATAAGCTCTTTAATGAAATGATGTAAAATACATGTGGAGTGAGGGTAGCAGTAGCAGAATGGAGAGCAAGCTGGCTACAAAACAGCAAACAGAGAGTAGTGGTTAAAGGGAGTTACTCCGGCTGGTGGAAGGTGGGAAGTGGTGTTCCACAGGGATCGGTGCTGGGGTCATTGTTCTTCATCGTTTACAGAAACAATTTGGACTTAGGAATCAAAAATACAATTTGCAAATGTGCAGGGGACACCAAACTGGAGTTTAGTTAATACTGAGGAGATGGTAATACAAATTCAAACTCGTCTTGTGATTAGTAAATACATTTCACTGTTATAAATATTGGTTGTGCCTGGATTTTGGTCGGAAGGATAAGGAGGCCACAAACTCCTCAGAAAATCAGAGTCTCAATGGGGGTGAGGAAAAGAGGGATCATTATTCACAAATCATTAAAACTAGTGACACAGACTCATGAGGCCTTAAAACCAGAAATAAATCACTGGGATTCATTTCCAATGGGATAGAACTGAAAAACAGAGAGGTTATGCTAAAGATGTCTAGAAGCTTGATGAGTCCACCCTGTAACGACTGTACACAGTTCCTGTCTCCATGTTATGCATAAGCAATGGAGACATTGGAGAATATGCAGAATAGATTTACAAGGACTATATGAGAACTGAGAGTTTAGAACTATCAGGAGAGACTGAATAGTTTCGGGCTCTATTCTCTAGAAAAGAGTAGACTGAGGGGTGACCTAACAAAGGTCTTCACAAAAAGAATTCAAGTTTGATAGAGTACACAGAGAGAATTTGTTCCCATTGAGGGCAAGACCAAAACTGAGGGCGATAAGTTTCAGAGTCACAAATAAATCCAATCGGGAATTCTGGAGGAAACTCTTTTCCCAGAGAGATATGAGAATGAGGAGCTCGCTACTGCAGGAAGAGTTTGAGGCAAATACAATCAATACATTTAAGCGGAAGCTGAAAAAGCAAGAAAGGTGAAAGAAATAGAAGGAGATGTTGATAAGATGAGATGAAGTCAGGTGGCAGGAAGCTCGTGTTGTGCATGAACACTGGCACCGAGTAGTTTGACCGAATGGCCTGTTTCTGTGTTGTAATCACCATGTGATTCGATATAAAATTCCACCTGGAGATGTGAGCTGTCCAGGTGCTGAGTGTGTGGGTGTTTGCAGTGGGATTGGGATCATTGAAAACCATTCGGATATCGGAATGTGTGGTCTTGAAACTGAAATCCTTTTCCCTCTTTTTCAGACTCTGCAGAGAATGAGAGTGAGCCTGATACTAAAGGTATTTATCCCGATCTTTGAACAATACTTCATGGTTACAGATTTAAATATCATTAAAACGGGAGGTCTACAGCATAGAAAAAGGCCCTTCGCTAATCGAGTCTGTGCCAGTCAAACAAGTGCCTAACTATTCTAATTTCATTTTCTAACACTAGGTCCAAGGCCTTGTATGCCCTGGCATCAAAAGTACACATCCAAATACTTCAAAAATGTTATGAGGATTTCTGCCTTTCAGGCAGAGGGTTCCAGATTCCCACCACCCTCTGGGTGAAAACATACTGCCTCACATCCCCTCTAAACCTCCTGCCCCTTACCTTAAATCTATGCCCCCTGGTTACTGATCCCTGCACCAAGGGGAAAAGTTGCTTCCTGTCTACCCTATCTATACCCCTGATAATTTTATACACCTCAATCATGTCCTCCCCGAATCACCTCTGCTCCAAGGAAAATAACCCCAGAATATCCAATCTTTCTTCATAACTAAAACACTCCTGTCCAGACAACATCCTGGTAAATCTCCTCTGCACTCTCTCTTCTGCAATCACATCCTTCCTATAATGGCGATTCCAGAACTGCACGCAATACTTGAGCTGTGGGCCTAACCAGCTTATTATACAATTCCAGTATAACCTCCCTGCTCTTATATTCTATGCCTCAGCTAATAAAGGCAAGTATGCCATATGCCATCTTAACAACCTTATCCACCTGTCCCGCTACCTTAAAGTACCGGTGGACATGCACACCAGGGTCCCTCTGATGCTCGGTACTTCCCAGGGTCCTACCATTCATCGTGCATTCCCGTGCCTTGTTTGTCCTGCCCATCTGTATCACCTCACACTTTTGTGGCTTAAATTCCATTTGCCATCAATAAGCCCATCTGACCAGCCCATCTATATCCTCCTGTAATCCTCCTCACTATTTACCACTCCACCAATTATTGTCTTATCCACGAACTTACTGATCAACCCTCCTACATTCAATTCTAAATCGTTTATATATTCTACAAACAGCAAGGGACCCAACACCGATCCCTGTGGAACCCCACTGGACACAGTCAACCAGTCACAAAAACATCCCTTGACCATCACCATAGTTTTAAAACTATTCTGATTACAGGACACTGAGGCATTACTGTGATTGGTGAACTGAAATTCTGTTCTTTCTGTTCCAGATTCTTTCGAAAAAGCGAGTCACTCTGGGACTCAAGGTACCTACACTTATATTTTAATATGTACCTATTTCTATCAATCATTGGTCAATAATCTAGTGACGATTGTGCTCATGTCTCTGGGAAGCTGTTTGGAGGATGGAAACTCAAAGCTCAGAACCTGGAGTCAGTGCTCGGCTCACTGTTCCTGTCTCTGAAGAGCGAGGAGGGCAGAGAGTGTGGGTGAGGGACAATCTCACATCCGGGCAGTAAGTGCGACTCATACTGACCCACGACACTCCGGGATTCAACCCGCAGTTTCCTGGTGAAGTGTCCCGAACCCAATCCAACCCTGAGCAGGGCCTTCGAGTGATGCGAATGTAGCTCACGGTGAGGCGAGCGATTCAGTGGGTGGTACAATGTGTGTGTGTGAGCAAAAGGGAACATGTGACAGGGACACACTTTTAAATTGTGAACATTTCACATTCATTTTCCATTTTATAATCGAAAACCGGTTTTCATTTCAGATTCCGATGAAATTGCCAAAAGGAAAAGCAAAGAGATTGGTTCCAGAGAAGATGATGGTTTGTAGACCTCTCTGTGTGGGGGATTATTGACTGCGCTAATATATGGGAGCTGGGGCCATGAGGATGAATAAGCTCTTTAATGAAATGATGTAAAATACATGTGGAGTGAGGGTAGCAGTAGCAGAATGGAGAGCAAGCTGGCTACAAAACAGCAAACAGAGAGTAGTGGTTAAAGGGAGTTACTCCGGCTGGTGGAAGGTGGGAAGTGGTGTTCCACAGGGATCGGTGCTGGGGTCATTGTTCTTCATCGTTTACAGAAACAATTTGGACTTAGGAATCAAAAATACAATTTGCAAATGTGCAGGGGACACCAAACTGGAGTTTAGTTAATACTGAGGAGATGGTAATACAAATTCAAACTCGTCTTGTGATTAGTAAATACATTTCACTGTTATAAATATTGGTTGTGCCTGGATTTTGGTCGGAAGGATAAGGAGGCCACAAACTCCTCAGAAAATCAGAGTCTCAATGGGGGTGAGGAAAAGAGGGATCATTATTCACAAATCATTAAAACTAGTGACACAGACTCATGAGGCCTTAAAACCAGAAATAAATCACTGGGATTCATTTCCAATGGGATAGAACTGAAAAACAGAGAGGTTATGCTAAAGATGTCTAGAAGCTTGATGAGTCCACCCTGTAACGACTGTACACAGTTCCTGTCTCCATGTTATGCATAAGCAATGGAGACATTGGAGAATATGCAGAATAGATTTACAAGGACTATATGAGAACTGAGAGTTTAGAACTATCAGGAGAGACTGAATAGTTTCGGGCTCTATTCTCTAGAAAAGAGTAGACTGAGGGGTGACCTAACAAAGGTCTTCACAAAAAGAATTCAAGTTTGATAGAGTACACAGAGAGAATTTGTTCCCATTGAGGGCAAGACCAAAACTGAGGGCGATAAGTTTCAGAGTCACAAATAAATCCAATCGGGAATTCTGGAGGAAACTCTTTTCCCAGAGAGATATGAGAATGAGGAGCTCGCTACTGCAGGAAGAGTTTGAGGCAAATACAATCAATACATTTAAGCGGAAGCTGAAAAAGCAAGAAAGGTGAAAGAAATAGAAGGAGATGTTGATAAGATGAGATGAAGTCAGGTGGCAGGAAGCTCGTGTTGTGCATGAACACTGGCACCGAGTAGTTTGACCGAATGGCCTGTTTCTGTGTTGTAATCACCATGTGATTCGATATAAAATTCCACCTGGAGATGTGAGCTGTCCAGGTGCTGAGTGTGTGGGTGTTTGCAGTGGGATTGGGATCATTGAAAACCATTCGGATATCGGAATGTGTGGTCTTGAAACTGAAATCCTTTTCCCTCTTTTTCAGACTCTGCAGAGAATGAGAGTGAGCCTGATACTAAAGGTATTTATCCCGATCTTTGAACAATACTTCATGGTTACAGATTTAAATATCATTAAAACGGGAGGTCTACAGCATAGAAAAAGGCCCTTCGCTAATCGAGTCTGTGCCAGTCAAACAAGTGCCTAACTATTCTAATTTCATTTTCTAACACTAGGTCCAAGGCCTTGTATGCCCTGGCATCAAAAGTACACATCCAAATACTTCAAAAATGTTATGAGGATTTCTGCCTTTCAGGCAGAGGGTTCCAGATTCCCACCACCCTCTGGGTGAAAACATACTGCCTCACATCCCCTCTAAACCTCCTGCCCCTTACCTTAAATCTATGCCCCCTGGTTACTGATCCCTGCACCAAGGGGAAAAGTTGCTTCCTGTCTACCCTATCTATACCCCTGATAATTTTATACACCTCAATCATGTCCTCCCCGAATCACCTCTGCTCCAAGGAAAATAACCCCAGAATATCCAATCTTTCTTCATAACTAAAACACTCCTGTCCAGGCAACATCCTGGTAAATCTCCTCTGCACTCTCTCTTCTGCAATCACATCCTTCCTATAATGGCGATTCCAGAACTGCACGCAATACTTGAGCTGTGGGCCTAACCAGCTTATTATACAATTCCAGTATAACCTCCCTGCTCTTATATTCTATGCCTCAGCTAATAAAGGCAAGTATGCCATATGCCATCTTAACAACCTTATCCACCTGTCCCGCTACCTTAAAGTACCGGTGGACATGCACACCAGGGTCCCTCTGATCCTCGGTACTTCCCAGGGTCCTACCATTCATCGTGCATTCCCGTGCCTTGTTTGTCCTGCCCATCTGTATCACCTCACACTTTTGTGGCTTAAATTCCATTTGCCATCAATAAGCCCATCTGACCAGCCCATCTATATCCTCCTGTAATCCTCCTCACTATTTACCACTCCACCAATTATTGTCTTATCCACGAACTTACTGATCAACCCTCCTACATTCAATTCTAAATCGTTTATATATTCTACAAACAGCAAGGGACCCAACACCGATCCCTGTGGAACCCCACTGGACACAGTCAACCAGTCACAAAAACATCCCTTGACCATCACCATAGTTTTAAAACTATTCTGATTACGGGACACTGAGGCATTACTGTGATTGGTGAACTGAAATTCTGTTCTTTCTGTTCCAGATTCTTTCGAAAAAGCGAGTCACTCTGGGACTCAAGGTACCTACACTTATATTTTAATATGTACCTATTTCTATCAATCATTGGTCAATAATCTAGTGACGATTGTGCTCATGTCTCTGGGAAGCTGTTTGGAGGATGGAAACTCAAAGCTCAGAACCTGGAGTCAGTGCTCGGCTCACTGTTCCTGTCTCTGAAGAGCGAGGAGGGCAGAGAGTGTGGGTGAGGGACAATCTCACACCCGGGCAGTAAGTGCGACTCATACTGACCCACGACACTCCGGGATTCAACCCGCAGTTTCCTGGTGAAGTGTCCCGAACCCAATCCAACCCTGAGCAGGGCCTTCGAGTGATGCGAATGTAGCTCACGGTGAGGCGAGCGATTCAGTGGGTGGTACAATGTGTGTGTGTGAGCAAAAGGGAACATGTGACAGGGACACACTTTTAAATTGTGAACATTTCACATTCATTTTCCATTTTATAATCGAAAACCGGTTTTCATTTCAGATTCCGATGAAATTGCCAAAAGGAAAAGCAAAGAGATTGGTTCCAGAGAAGATGATGGTTTGTAGACCTCTCTGTGTGGGGGATTATTGACTGCGCTAATATATGGGAGCTGGGGCCATGAGGATGAATAAGCTCTTTAATGAAATGATGTAAAATACATGTGGAGTGAGGGTAGCAGTAGCAGAATGGAGAGCAAGCTGGCTACAAAACAGCAAACAGAGAGTAGTGGTTAAAGGGAGTTACTCCGGCTGGTGGAAGGTGGGAAGTGGTGTTCCACAGGGATCGGTGCTGGGGTCATTGTTCTTCATCGTTTACAGAAACAATTTGGACTTAGGAATCAAAAATACAATTTGCAAATGTGCAGGGGACACCAAACTGGAGTTTAGTTAATACTGAGGAGATGGTAATACAAATTCAAACTCGTCTTGTGATTAGTAAATACATTTCACTGTTATAAATATTGGTTGTGCCTGGATTTTGGTCGGAAGGATAAGGAGGCCACAAACTCCTCAGAAAATCAGAGTCTCAATGGGGGTGAGGAAAAGAGGGATCATTATTCACAAATCATTAAAACTAGTGACACAGACTCATGAGGCCTTAAAACCAGAAATAAATCACTGGGATTCATTTCCAATGGGATAGAACTGAAAAACAGAGAGGTTATGCTAAAGATGTCTAGAAGCTTGATGAGTCCACCCTGTAACGACTGTACACAGTTCCTGTCTCCATGTTATGCATAAGCAATGGAGACATTGGAGAATATGCAGAATAGATTTACAAGGACTATATGAGAACTGAGAGTTTAGAACTATCAGGAGAGACTGAATAGTTTCGGGCTCTATTCTCTAGAAAAGAGTAGACTGAGGGGTGACCTAACAAAGGTCTTCACAAAAAGAATTCAAGTTTGATAGAGTACACAGAGAGAATTTGTTCCCATTGAGGGCAAGACCAAAACTGAGGGCGATAAGTTTCAGAGTCACAAATAAATCCAATCGGGAATTCTGGAGGAAACTCTTTTCCCAGAGAGATATGAGAATGAGGAGCTCGCTACTGCAGGAAGAGTTTGAGGCAAATACAATCAATACATTTAAGCGGAAGCTGAAAAAGCAAGAAAGGTGAAAGAAATAGAAGGAGATGTTGATAAGATGAGATGAAGTCAGGTGGCAGGAAGCTCGTGTTGTGCATGAACACTGGCACCGAGTAGTTTGACCGAATGGCCTGTTTCTGTGTTGTAATCACCATGTGATTCGATATAAAATTCCACCTGGAGATGTGAGCTGTCCAGGTGCTGAGTGTGTGGGTGTTTGCAGTGGGATTGGGATCATTGAAAACCATTCGGATATCGGAATGTGTGGTCTTGAAACTGAAATCCTTTTCCCTCTTTTTCAGACTCTGCAGAGAATGAGAGTGAGCCTGATACTAAAGGTATTTATCCCGATCTTTGAACAATACTTCATGGTTACAGATTTAAATATCATTAAAACGGGAGGTCTACAGCATAGAAAAAGGCCCTTCGCTAATCGAGTCTGTGCCAGTCAAACAAGTGCCTAACTATTCTAATTTCATTTTCTAACACTAGGTCCAAGGCCTTGTATGCCCTGGCATCAAAAGTACACATCCAAATACTTCTTAAATGTTATGAGGATTTCTGCCTTTCAGGCAGAGGGTTCCAGATTCCCACCACCCTCTGGGTGAAAACATACTGCCTCACATCCCCTCTAAACCTCCTGCCCCTTACCTTAAATCTATGCCCCCTGGTTACTGATCCCTGCACCAAGGGGAAAAGTTGCTTCCTGTCTACCCTATCTATACCCCTGATAATTTTATACACCTCAATCATGTCCTCCCCGAATCACCTCTGCTCCAAGGAAAATAACCCCAGAATATCCAATCTTTCTTCATAACTAAAACACTCCTGTCCAGGCAACATCCTGGTAAATCTCCTCTGCACTCTCTCTTCTGCAATCACATCCTTCCTATAATGGCGATTCCAGAACTGCACGCAATACTTGAGCTGTGGGCCTAACCAGCTTATTATACAATTCCAGTATAACCTCCCTGCTCTTATATTCTATGCCTCAGCTAATAAAGGCAAGTATGCCATATGCCATCTTAACAACTTTATCCACCTGTCCCGCTACCTTAAAGTACCGGTGGACATGCACTCCAGGGTCCCTCTGATCCTCGGTACTTCCCAGGGTCCTACCATTCATCGTGCATTCCCGTGCCTTGTTTGTCCTGCCCATCTGTATCACCTCACACTTTTGTGGCTTAAATTCCATTTGCCATCAATAAGCCCATCTGACCAGCCCATCTATATCCTCCTGTAATCCTCCTCACTATTTACCACTCCACCAATTATTGTCTTATCCACGAACTTACTGATCAACCCTCCTACATTCAATTCTAAATCGTTTATATATTCTACAAACAGCAAGGGACCCAACACCGATCCCTGTGGAACCCCACTGGACACAGTCAACCAGTCACAAAAACATCCCTTGACCATCACCATAGTTTTAAAACTATTCTGATTACGGGACACTGAGGCATTACTGTGATTGGTGAACTGAAATTCTGTTCTTTCTGTTCCAGATTCTTTCGAAAAAGCGAGTCACTCTGGGACTCAAGGTACCTACACTTATATTTTAATATGTACCTATTTCTATCAATCATTGGTCAATAATCTAGTGACGATTGTGCTCATGTCTCTGGGAAGCTGTTTGGAGGATGGAAACTCAAAGCTCAGAACCTGGAGTCAGTGCTCGGCTCACTGTTCCTGTCTCTGAAGAGCGAGGAGGGCAGAGAGTGTGGGTGAGGGACAATCTCACACCCGGGCAGTAAGTGAGACTCATACTGACCCACGACACTCCGGGATTCAACCCGCAGTTTCCTGGTGAAGTGTCCCGAACCCAATCCAACCCTGAGCAGGGCCTTCGAGTGATGCGAATGTAGCTCACGGTGAGGCGAGCGATTCAGTGGGTGGTACAATGTGTGTGTGTGAGCAAAAGGGAACATGTGACAGGGACACACTTTTAAATTGTGAACATTTCACATTCATTTTCCATTTTATAATCGAAAACCGGTTTTCATTTCAGATTCCGATGAAATTGCCAAAAGGAAAAGCAAAGAGATTGGTTCCAGAGAAGATGATGGTTTGTAGACCTCTCTGTGTGGGGGATTATTGACTGCGCTAATATATGGGAGCTGGGGCCATGAGGATGAATAAGCTCTTTAATGAAATGATGTAAAATACATGTGGAGTGAGGGTAGCAGTAGCAGAATGGAGAGCAAGCTGGCTACAAAACAGCAAACAGAGAGTAGTGGTTAAAGGGAGTTACTCCGGCTGGTGGAAGGTGGGAAGTGGTGTTCCACAGGGATCGGTGCTGGGGTCATTGTTCTTCATCGTTTACAGAAACAATTTGGACTTAGGAATCAAAAATACAATTTGCAAATGTGCAGGGGACACCAAACTGGAGTTTAGTTAATACTGAGGAGATGGTAATACAAATTCAAACTCGTCTTGTGATTAGTAAATACATTTCACTGTTATAAATATTGGTTGTGCCTGGATTTTGGTCGGAAGGATAAGGAGGCCACAAACTCCTCAGAAAATCAGAGTCTCAATGGGGGTGAGGAAAAGAGGGATCATTATTCACAAATCATTAAAACTAGTGACACAGACTCATGAGGCCTTAAAACCAGAAATAAATCACTGGGATTCATTTCCAATGGGATAGAACTGAAAAACAGAGAGGTTATGCTAAAGATGTCTAGAAGCTTGATGAGTCCACCCTGTAACGACTGTACACAGTTCCTGTCTCCATGTTATGCATAAGCAATGGAGACATTGGAGAATATGCAGAATAGATTTACAAGGACTATATGAGAACTGAGAGTTTAGAACTATCAGGAGAGACTGAATAGTTTCGGGCTCTATTCTCTAGAAAAGAGTAGACTGAGGGGTGACCTAACAAAGGTCTTCACAAAAAGAATTCAAGTTTGATAGAGTACACAGAGAGAATTTGTTCCCATTGAGGGCAAGACCAAAACTGAGGGCGATAAGTTTCAGAGTCACAAATAAATCCAATCGGGAATTCTGGAGGAAACTCTTTTCCCAGAGAGATATGAGAATGAGGAGCTCGCTACTGCAGGAAGAGTTTGAGGCAAATACAATCAATACATTTAAGCGGAAGCTGAAAAAGCAAGAAAGGTGAAAGAAATAGAAGGAGATGTTGATAAGATGAGATGAAGTCAGGTGGCAGGAAGCTCGTGTTGTGCATGAACACTGGCACCGAGTAGTTTGACCGAATGGCCTGTTTCTGTGTTGTAATCACCATGTGATTCGATATAAAATTCCACCTGGAGATGTGAGCTGTCCAGGTGCTGAGTGTGTGGGTGTTTGCAGTGGGATTGGGATCATTGAAAACCATTCGGATATCGGAATGTGTGGTCTTGAAACTGAAATCCTTTTCCCTCTTTTTCAGACTCTGCAGAGAATGAGAGTGAGCCTGATACTAAAGGTATTTATCCCGATCTTTGAACAATACTTCATGGTTACAGATTTAAATATCATTAAAACGGGAGGTCTACAGCATAGAAAAAGGCCCTTCGCTAATCGAGTCTGTGCCAGTCAAACAAGTGCCTAACTATTCTAATTTCATTTTCTAACACTAGGTCCAAGGCCTTGTATGCCCTGGCATCAAAAGTACACATCCAAATACTTCTTAAATGTTATGAGGATTTCTGCCTTTCAGGCAGAGGGTTCCAGATTCCCACCACCCTCTGGGTGAAAACATACTGCCTCACATCCCCTCTAAACCTCCTGCCCCTTACCTTAAATCTATGCCCCCTGGTTACTGATCCCTGCACCAAGGGGAAAAGTTGCTTCCTGTCTACCCTATCTATACCCCTGATAATTTTATACACCTCAATCATGTCCTCCCCGAATCACCTCTGCTCCAAGGAAAATAACCCCAGAATATCCAATCTTTCTTCATAACTAAAACACTCCTGTCCAGGCAACATCCTGGTAAATCTCCTCTGCACTCTCTCTTCTGCAATCACATCCTTCCTATAATGGCGATTCCAGAACTGCACGCAATACTTGAGCTGTGGGCCTAACCAGCTTATTATACAATTCCAGTATAACCTCCCTGCTCTTATATTCTATGCCTCAGCTAATAAAGGCAAGTATGCCATATGCCATCTTAACAACCTTATCCACCTGTCCCGCTACCTTAAAGTACCGGTGGACATGCACACCAGGGTCCCTCTGATCCTCGGTACTTCCCAGGGTCCTACCATTCATCGTGTATTCCCGTGCCTTGTTTGTCCTGCCCATCTGTATCTCCTCACACTTTTGTGGCTTAAATTCCATTTGCCATCAATAAGCCCATCTGACCAGCCCATCTATATCCTCCTGTAATCCTCCTCACTATTTACCACTCCACCAATTATTGTCTTATCCACGAACTTACTGATCAACCCTCCTACATTCAATTCTAAGTCGTTTATATATTCTACAAACAGCAAGGGACCCAACACCGATCCCTGTGGAACCCCACTGGACACAGTCAACCAGTCACAAAAACATCCCTTGACCATCACCATAGTTTTAAAACTATTCTGATTACGGGACACTGAGGCTTTACTGTGATTGGTGAACTGAAATTCTGTTCTTTCTGTTCCAGATTCTTTCGAAAAAGCGAGTCACTCTGGGACTCAAGGTACCTACACTTATATTTTAATATGTACCTATTTCTATCAATCATTGGTCAATAATCTAGTGACGATTGTGCTCATGTCTCTGGGAAGCTGTTTGGAGGATGGAAACTCAAAGCTCAGAACCTGGAGTCAGTGCTCGGCTCACTGTTCCTGTCTCTGAAGAGCGAGGAGGGCAGAGAGTGTGTGTGAGGGACAATCTCACACCCGGGCAGTAAGTGAGACTCATACTGACCCACGACACTCCGGGATTCAACCCGCAGTTTCCTGGTGAAGTGTCCCGAACCCAATCCAACCCTGAGCAGGGCCTTCGAGTGATGCGAATGTAGCTCACGGTGAGGCGAGCGATTCAGTGGGTGGTACAATGTGTGTGTGTGAGCAAAAGGGAACATGTGACAGGGACACACTTTTAAATTGTGAACATTTCACATTCATTTTCCATTTTATAATCGAAAACCGGTTTTCATTTCAGATTCCAATGAAATTGCCAAAAGGAAAAGCAAAGAGATTGGTTCCAGAGAAGATGATGGTTTGTAGACCTCTCTGTGTGGGGGATTATTGACTGCGCTAATATATGGGAGCTGGGGCCATGAGGATGAATAAGCTCTTTAATGAAATGATGTAAAATACACGTGGAGTGAGGGTAGCAGTAGCAGAATGGAGAGCAAGCTGGCTACAAAACAGCAAACAGAGAGTAGGGGTTAAAGGGAGTTACCCCGGCTGGTGGAAGGTAGGAAGTGGTGTTCCACAGGGATCGGTGCTGGGGTCATTGTTCTTCATCGTTTACAGAAACAATTTGGACTTAGGAATCAAAAATACAATTTGCAAATGTGCAGGGGACACCAAACTGGAGTTTAGTTAATACTGAGGAGATGGTAATACAAATTCAAACTCGTCTTGTGATTAGTAAATACATTTCACTGTTATAAATATTGGTTGTGCCTGGGTTTTGGTCGGAAGGATAAGGAGGCCACAAACTCCTCAGAAAATCAGAGTCTCAATGGGGGTGAGGAAAAGAGGGATCATTATTCACAAATCATTAAAACTAGTGACACAGACTCATGAGGCCTTAAATCCAGAAATAAATCACAGGGATTCATTTCCAATTGGATAGAACTGAAAAACAGGAAGGTTATGCTAAAGATGTCTAGAAGCTTGATGAGTCCACACTGTAACTGTACACAGTTCCTGTCTCAAGGTTACGCAAAAGCATTGGAGACATTGGAGAATATGCAGAATAGATTTACAAGGACAATACGAGAACTGAGAGGTTAGAACTATCAGGAGAGATTGAATAGGTTTGGGCTCTATTCTCTCGAAAAGAGAAAACTGAGGGGTGACCTGACACAAGTCTTCACAAAAAGAATTCAAGTTTGATAGAGTACACAGAGAGAATTTGTTCCCATTGAGGGCAAGACCAAAACTGAGGGCGATAAGTTTCAGAGTCACAAATAAATCCAATCGGGAATTCTGGAGGAAACTCTTTTCCCAGAGAGATATGAGAATGAGGAGCTCGCTACTGCAGGAAGGGTTAAAGGCAAATACAATCAATACATTTAAGCAGAAGCTGAAAAAGCAAGAAAGGTGAAAAAATAGAAGGAGATGTTGATAAGATGAGATGAAGTCAGGTGGCAGGAAGCTCGTGTTGTGCATGAACACTGGCACCGAGTAGTTTGACCGAATGGGCTGTTTCTGTGTTGTAATCACCATGTGATTTAATATAAAATTCCATCTGGAGATGTGAGCTGTCCAGGTGCTGAGTGTGTGGGTGTTTGCAGTGTGATTGGGATCATTGAAAACCATTCGGATATCGGAATGTGTGGTCTTGAAACTGAAATTCTTTTCCCTCTTTTTCAGACTCTGCAGAGAATGAGAGTGAGCCTGATACCAAAGGTATTTATCCCGATCTTTGAACAATACTTCATGGTTACAGATTTAAATGGCATTAAAACGGGAGGTCTACAGCATAGAAAAAGGCCCTTCGGCTAATCGAGTCTGTGCCAGTCAAACAAGTGCCTAACTATTCTAATTCCATTTCTAACACTAGGCCCATGGCCTTGTATGCCCTGGCATCAAAAGTACACATCCAAATACTTCTTAAATGTTATGAGGATTTCTGCCTTTCAGGCAGAGGGTTCCAGATTCCCACCACCCTCTGGGTGAAAACATACTGCCTCACATCCCCTCTAAACCTCCTGCCCCTTACCTTAAATCTATGCCCCCTGGTTACTGATCCCTGCACCAAGGGGAAAAGTTGCTTCCTGTCTACCCTATCTATACCCCTGATAATTTTATACACCTCAATCATGTCCTCCCCCAATCACCTCTGCTCCAACGAAACTAACCCCAGTCTATCCAATCTCTCTTCAGAACTAAAACTCTACAGTCCAGGCAACATCCTGGTAAATCTCCGCTGCACTCTCTCTACTGCAGTCACATCCTTCCTATAATACGGATTCCAGAACTGCATGCAATACTCTAGCTGTGGCCTGACCGGTGTTTTATATAGTTTTAGCATAACCTCCCTGCTCTTATATTCTATGCCTCAGCTAATAAAGGCAAGTATGCCATATGCCATCTTAACCACCTTATCTACCTGTCCTGCTAACTTAAAGTACCAGTGGATATGCACACCAAGGTCCCTCTGATCCTCATTACTTCCCAGGGTCCTACCATTCATCGTGCATTCCCGTGCCTTGTTTGTCCTGCCAATGTGCATCACCTCACACTTATCTGGATTAAATCCCATTTGCCATCGATAAGCCCATCTGACCAGCCCATCTATATCCTCCTGTAATCCTCCTCACTATTTACCACTCTACCAATTATTGTCTTATCCACAAACTTACTGAACAACCCTCCTACATTCAATTCGAAATCATTTATCTTCTCTACAAACAGCAAGGGACCCAACACTGATCCCTGTGGAACCCCACTGGACACAGTCAACCAGTCACAAAAACATCCCTCGACCATCACCATAGTTTTAAAACTATTCTGATTACAGGACACTGAGGCTTTACTGTGATTGGTGAAGTGAAATTCTGTTCTTTCTGTTCCAGATTCTTTCGAAAAAGCGAGTCACTCTGCAACTCAAGGTACCTACTCTTATATTTTAATATGTACCTATTTCTTTCATTCATTGGTCAATAATCTAGTGACGATTGTGCTCATGTCTCTGGGAAGCTGTTTGGAGGATGGAAACTCAAAGCTCAGATCCTGGAGTCAGTGCTCGGCTCACTGTTCCTGTCCCTGAAGAGCCAGGAGGGCAGAGAGTGTGGGTGAGGGACAATCTCACACCCGGGCAGTAAGTGAGACTCATACTGACCCTCGAGACTCCGGGATTCAACCCGCATTTTCCTGGTGAAGTGACCCGAACCCAATCCAACCCTGAGCTGGGCCTTCGAGTGATGGGAATGTAGCTCATGGTGAGGCAAGCAATTCAGTGGGTGGTACAATGTGTGAGTGTGAGCAAAAAGGAACATGTGACAGGGACACACTGTTAAATTGTGAACATTTCACAATCATTTTCCAGTTTATAATCGAAAACCGGTTTTCATTTCAGATTCTGATGAAATTGCCAAAAGGAAAAGCAAAGAGATTGGTTCCAGAGAAGATGATGGTTTGTAGATCTCTCTGTGTGGGGGATTATTGACTATGCTAATATATGGGAGCTGGGGCCATGAGGATGAACAAGCTCTTTATTGAAATGATGTCAAATGCATGTGGCGTGAGGGGAGCAGCCGCAGAATGGAGAGCAAGCTAGCTACAAAACGGCAAACAGAGAGTAGGGGTTAAAGGGAGTTACTCCGACTGGTGGGAGGTGGGAAGTGGTGTTCCACAGGGATCGGTGCTGGGCTCACTATTGTTCATCGTTGACACAAACTATTTAGACTTGGGAATCAGAAATACAATTTGCAAATGTGCAGGGGACATCAAACTGGAGTTTAGTTAATACTGAGGAGATGGTAATACAAATCCTGACTCGGCATGTGATTGGTAAATACATTTCACTGTTATAAATGTTAGTTGTTCCTGGGTTTTGGTCGGAAGGATAAGGAGACCACAAACTCCTCAGAAAATCAGAGTCTCAATGGGGGTGAGGAACAGAGGGATCATTATTCACAAATCATTAAAACTAGTGACACAGACTCACGAGGCCTTAAAACCAGAAGTAAAACACTGGGAACAATTTCCGATGGGATAGAACTGAAAAGCAGAGGGGTTATGCTAAAGATGTCTAGAAGCTTGATGAGTCCACAATGTAACGACTGTACGCAGTTCCTGTCTCCATGTTACACAAACGAGATGGAGACATTGGAGAATATGCAGAATAGATTTACAAGGACAATACTAGAACTGACAGGTTAGAACTATCAGGAGAGACTGAATAGGTTCGGACTCTAATCTCTAGAAAAGAGAAGACTGAGGGGTGACCTGATAGAGGTGTTCACAAAAATAATTCAAGTTTGATAGAGTACACAGAGAGAATTTGTTCCCATTGAGGGCAAGACCAAAACTGAGGGCGATAAGTTTCAGAGTCATGAATAAATCCAATCCGGGATTCTGGAGGAAACTCTTTTCCCAGAGAGAGCTGAGAATGGGGAGCTCGCTACTGCAGGAAGAGTTTGAGGCAAATACAATCAATACATTTAAGCGGGAGCTGAAGAAACAAGTAAGTGGAAAGAAATAGAAGGAAATGTTGATAAGATGAGATGAAGACGGGAGGCAGGAAGCTCATGTTGTGCATGAACACTGGCACAGAGCAGTTTGACTGAATGGCCTGTTTCTGTGTTGTAATCACCATGTGATTCGATATAAAATTCCACCTGGAGATGTGAGCTCTCCAGGTGCTGAGTGTGTGGGTGTTTGCAGTCGGTTTGGGATCATTGAAAACCATTCGGATATCAGAATGTGTGGTCTAGAAACTGAAATCCTGTTCCCTCTGTTTCAGACTCTGTAGAGAATGAGAGTGAGCCTGATAACAAAGGTGTTTATCCCGATCTTTAAACAATACTTCACGGTTACAGATTTAAATATCATTAAAACGGGAGGGACGTAGAGTCATAGATGCCTACAGCATAGAAAAAGGCCCTTCGGCCCATCGAGTCTGCGCCAGTCAAACAAGTGCCTAAGCATTCTAATTCCATTTTCTAGCACTAGGCCAATAGCCTTGTATGCCCTGGCATCAAAAGTACTCATCCAAATACTTCTCAAATGTTATGAGGACTTCTGACTCTAACACTCTTTCAGGCAGTGAGTTCCAGATTCCCACCACCCTCTGGGTGAAAACATTCTGTCTCACATCCCCTCTAAACCTCCGGCCCCTTACCTTAAATCTATGCCCCCTGGTTACTGATCCCTCCATCAAGGGGAAAAGTTGCTTCCTGTCTACGTTATTTATGCCCCTGATAATTTTATACACCTCAATCATATCCCCCCGGAATCTCCTCTGCTCCAAGGAAAATAACCTCAGTCTATCCAATCTCGCTTCATAACTAAAACTCTCCAGTCCAGGCAACATCCTGGTAAAACTCCTCTGCACTCTCTCTAGTGCAATCACATCCTTCCTATAATGCGGAATCCAGAACTGCACACAATACACTCGCTGTGGCCTAACCAGCATTTTATATAGTTCTAGCATAACTGTCCAGTCTTATATTCAAGTATAGGCAACTATCGTATACGCCTTCTTAATCACCTTATCTACCTGTCCCGCTACCTTAAAGTACCGGTAGACATGCACACCAAGGTCCCTCTGATCCTCGGTACTTCCCAGGGCCCTAACATTCATCGTGCATTCTTGTGCCTTGTTTGTTCTGCCCAAGTGCATCACCTCACACTAATCTGGATTAATTCAATTTGCCACCGATAAGCCCATTTTACGAGCCCGTCTATATCCTCCTGTAATCTAAGGCTATCCTCCTCACTATTTACCACTCCACCAATTATTGTTTATCCACGAACTTACTGATCAACCCTCCTATATTCAATTCCAAATCGTTTATATATACAGCAAGTGACCCAACAACGATCCCTGTGGAACCCCACTGGACACAGGCATCCAGTCACAAATACACCACTCGACCATCACCATAGTTTTAAAACTATTCTGATAACGGGACACTGAGGTTTTACTGGTATTGGTGAACTGAAATTCTGTTCCTTCTGTTCTAATTACTTTCGAGAAAGCAAGTCACTCTGGGACTCAAGGTACCTATATTTATATTTTAAAATGTCCCTGTTTCTATCAATCATTGGTCAATAATCTAGTGACAATTGTGCTCATGTTTCTGTGAAACTGTTTGGATCCATTGGCCTTGGATGCAAACTCAAAGCTCAGATCCTGGAGTCAGTGCTCGGCTCACTGTTCCTGTCTCTGAAGAGCGAGGAGGGCAGAGAGTGTGGGTGAGGGACAATCTCACACCCGGGCAATAAGTGAGACTCACACTGACCCTCGAGACTCCGGGATTCAACCCACAGTTTCCTGATGAAGTGTCCCGAACCCAATCCAACCTTGAGCTGGGCCTTCGACTGATGGGAATATAGCTCATGGTGAGGCGAGTGATTTAGTGGGTGGTACAATGTGAGTGTGAGCAAAAAGGAACATGGGACAGAGAGGCACTTCTAAATTGTGAACATTTCACATTCATTTTCCATTTTATAATCGAAAACCGGTTTTCATTTCAGATTCTGATGAAATTACCAAAAGGAAAAGCAAAGAGATCAGTTCCAGAGAAGATGATGGTTTGTAGATCTCTCTGTGTGGGGGATTATTGACTGTGCTAATATATGGGAGCTGGGGCCATGAGAATGAACAAGCTCTTTATTGAAATGATGTCAGATGCATGTGGAGTGAGGGGAGCAGTAGCAGAATGGAGAGCAAGCTGGCTACAAAACAGCAAACAGAGAGTAGTGGTTAAAGGGAGTTACTCCGACTGGTGGAAGGTGGGGAGTGGTGTTCCACAGGGATCGGTGCTGGGATCACTATTGTTCATCGTTGACAAACAATTTGGACTTTGGAATCAGAAATACAATTTGCAAATGTGCAGGGGACACCAAACTGGAGTTTAGTTAATACTGAGGAGATGGTAATACAAATTCAGACTCGGCATGTAATTGGTAAATACATTTCACTGTTATAAATGTTGGTTGTTCCTGGGTTTTGGTCGGAAGGATAAGGAGGCCACAAACTCCTCAGATAATCAGAGTCTCAATCGGGGTAAGGAACAGAGGGATCATTATTCACAAATCATTAAAACTAGTGACACAGACTCAAGAGGCCTTAAAACCAGAAATAAATCACAGGGATTCACTTCCAATGGGATAGAACTGAAAAACAGATAGCTTATGCTAAAGATATCTAGAAGCTTAATTAGTCCAGACTGTAACAACTGTACACAGTTCCTGTCTCCATGTTACACAAAAGCAATGGAGACATTGGAGAATATGCAGAATACATTTACAAGGACCATACTAGAACTGACAAGTTAGAACTATCAGGAGTGACTGAATAGGTTTGGGCTCTATTTTCTAGAAAAGAGAAGACTGAGGGTTGACCTGATAGAGGTCTTCACCAAAATAATTCAAGTTTGATAGAGTACACAGAGAGAATTTATTCCCATTGAGGGCAAGAATAAAACTGTGGGTGACAAGCTTCAGAGTCACGAATGAATCCAATCGGGAATTCTGGAGGAAACTCTTTTCCCAGAGAGAGATAAGCATGGGGAGCTCGCTACTGCAAGAAGAGTTTGAGGCAAATACAATCAATACATTTAAGCGGAAGCTGAAAAAACAAGAAAGGGGAAAGAAATAGAAGGAGATGTTGATAAGATGAGATGAAGACAGGTGGCAGGAAGCTCGTGTTGTGCATGAACACTGGCACTGAGCGGTTTGACAGAATGGCCGGTTTCTGTGTTGTAATCACCATGTGACTCGACATAAAATTCCACCTGGAGATGTGAGCTGTCCAGGTGCTGAGTGTGTGGGTGTTTGCAGTGGGATTGGGATCATAGAAAATCATTCGGATATCGGAACGTGTGGTCTGGAAACTGAAATCCTGTTCCCTCTGTTTCAGACTCTGTAGAGAATGAGAGTGAGCCTGATACTAAAGGTATTTATCCCAAACTTTGAACAATACTTCACAGTTACAGATTTAAATATCATTAAAATGTGAGGAACGTAGAGTCATAGAGGCCTACAGCATAGAAAAAGGTCCTTCGGCCCATCGAGTCAGTGCCAGTCAAACAAGTGCCTAACTATTCTAATTCCATTTTCTAGCACTAGGCCCATGGCCTTGTATGCCCTAGCATCAAAAGTACACATCCAAATACTTCTTAAATGTTATGAGAATTTCTGCCCCTCACACCCTTTCAGGCAGTGAGTTCTAGAATCCCACCACCCTCTGGGTGAAAACATTCTGCCTCACATCCCATCTAAACCTCCTGCCCCTTACCTTAAATGTATGCCCCCTGGTTACTGAAACCTCCACCAAGGGGAAAAGATGCTTTCTGTCTGCCCTATCTATGCCACTGATAATTTTATACACCTCAATCATATCCCCCCTCAATCTCTTCTGCTCCAAGGAAAATAACCCCAGTCTATCCAATCTCTCTTCATAACTAAAACTCTCCAGCCCAGGCAACATCCTGGTAAATCTCCTCTGCCCGCTGTCTATTGCAATCACATCCTTCCTATAATGCGGTTTCCAGAACTGCACGCAATACTCTAGCTGTGACCTAATCGGCGTTTTATATAGTTCTAGCATAACCTCCGTGCTCTTATATTCTATGCTTCAGCTAATAAAGGCAAGTATCCCATATGCCTTCTTAACCACCTTATCTACCTGTCCCGTTACCTTAAGGGACCGGTGGATATGCACACCAAGGTCCCTCTGATCCTTGGTGCTTCCCAGGATCCTACCATTCATCATGCATTCCCGTGCCTTGTTTGTCCTGCCCAAGTGCATCACCTCACACTTTTGTAGATTAAATTCCATTTGCCACACATAAGCCCATCTGACCAGCCCGTCTATATCCTCCTGTACTCTAAGGCTATCCTCCTCACTATTTACCAGTCCACCAATTATTGTCTCATCCACGAACTTACAGATCAACCCTCCTACATTCAATTCTAAATCGTTTATATATACCACAAATAGCATGGGACCCAACATCGATCCCTGTGGAACCCCACTGCACACAGGCATCCAGTCACAAAAACATCCCTCGACCATCACCACAGTTTTAAAACTATTCTGATGATTGGTCTCTGCGGCTTTACGGTGATTGGTGAACTGAAATTCTGTTCTTTCTAATCCAGATTCTTTCGAAAAAGCGAGTCACTCTGGGACTCAAGGTATCTATATTTATATTTTAATATGTCCCTGTATCTATCAATCATTGGTAAATAATCGAGTGATGATTGTGTTCATGTCTCTGGGAAGCTGTTTGGAGGATGGAAACACAAAGTTCAGATCCTGGAGTCAGTGCTCGGCTCACTGTTCCTGTCTCTGAAGAGCCAGGAGAGCAGAGAGTGTGGGTGAGAGACAATCTCACAACCGGGCAGTAAGTGAGACTCATACTGACCCTCGAGACTCCGGGATTCAACCCGCAGTTTCCTGGTGAAGTGACCCGAACCCAATCCAACCCTGAGCTGGGCCTTCGAGTGATGGGAATGTAGCTCATGATGAGGCGAGCGATTCAGTGGGTGGTACAATGTGTGAGTTTGAGCAAAAGGAACATGTGACAGGGACACACTTTTAAATTGTGAACATTTCAAATTCATTTTCCATTTTATAATCGAAAACCGGTTTTCATTTCAGATTCCGACGAAATTGCCAAAAGGAAAAGCAAAGAGATCGGTTCCAGAGAAGATGATGGTTTGTAAATCTCTCTGTGTGGGGGATTATTGACTGCGCTAATATATGGGAGCTGGGGCCATGAGAATGAACAAGCTCTTTATTGAAAAGATGTCAAATGCACGTGGAGTGAGGGCAGCAGTAGCAGAATGGAGAGCAAGCTGGCTACAAAACAGCAAATAGAGAGTAGGGGTTAAAGGGAGTTACTCCGACTGGTGGAAGGTTGGAAGTGGTGTTCCACAGGGAGCGGTGCTGGGATAACTATTGTTCATCGTTTCCAGAAACAATTTGGACTTAGGAATCAGAAATACAATTTGTAAATGTGCAGGGGCACCAAACTGGAGTTTAGTTAATACTGAGGAGATGGTAATACAAATTCAGACTCGGCATGTAATTGGTAAATACATTTCACTGTTATAAATGTTGGTTGTTCCTGGGTTTTGGTCGGAAGGATAAAGAGGCCACAAACTCCTCAGATAATCAGAGTCCCAATGGGGGTAAGGAACAGAGGGATCATTATTCACAAAACATTAAAACTAGTGACACAGACTCATGAGGCCTTAAAACCAGAAATAGATCACAGGGATTCATTTCCAATGGGATAGAACTGAAAAACAGAGAGGTTATGCTAAAGATATCTAGAAGCTTAATTAGTCCAGACTGTAACGACTGTACACAGTTCCTATCTCCATGTTACGCAAAAGCAATGGAGACATTGGAGGATATGCAGGATAGATTTACAAGGACAATACTAGAACTGACAGGTTAGAACTATCAGGAGAGACTGAATAGGTTTGGGCTCTATTTTCTAGAAAAAAGAAGACTGAGGGTTGACCTGATAGAGGACTTCACAAAAATATTTCAAGTTTGATAGAGTACACAGAGAGAATTTGTTCCCATTGAGGGCAAGACCACAACTGTGAGCCACAAGTTTCAGAGTCACGAATGAATCCAATCGGGAATTCTGGAGGAAACTCTTTTCCCAGAGAGAGATAAGAATGGGGAGCTCGCTACTGCAGGAAGAGTTTGAGGCAAATACAATCAATACATTTAAGTGGAAGCTGAAAAAACAAGAAAGGGGAAAGAAATAGAAGGAGATGTTGATAAGGTGTGATGAAGACAGATGGCAGGAAGCTCGTGTTGTGCATGAACACTGGCACTGAGCGGTTTGACAGAATGGCTGGTTTCTGTGTTGTAATCACCATGTGACTCGATATAAAATTCCACCTGGAGATGTGAGCTGTCCAGGTGCTGAGTGTGTGGGTGTTTGCAATGGGATTGGGATCATAGAAAATCATTCAGATATCGGAACGTGTGGTCTGGAAACTGAAATCCTGTTCCCTCTGTTTCAGACTCTGTAGAGAATGAGAGTGAGCCTGATACTAAAGGTATTTATCCCGAACTTTGAACAATATTTCATGGTTACAGATTTAAATATCATTAAAACGGGAGGGACGTAGAGTTATAGAGGTCTACAACATAGAAAAAGGCCCTTCTGCCCATCGAGTCTGTGCCAGTCAAACAAGTACCTAACTATTCTAATTCCATTTTCTAGCACTCGGCCCATAGCCTTGTATGCCCAGGCATCAAAAGTGCACATCCAAACACTTCTTAAATGTTATGAGGATTTCTGCCTTTCAGGCAGTGAGTTCCAGATTCCCACCACCCTCTGGGTGAAAACATTCTGCCTCACATCCCCTCTAAACCTCCGGCCCCTTACCTTAAATCTATGCCCCCTGGTTACTGATCCCTGCACCAACGGGAAAAGTTGCTTCCTGTTTACCCTATTTATGCCCTTGACAATTTTATGCACCTGAATCATAGCCCCCCTCAATTCCAAGAAAAATAACCCAGTCAATGCAATCTCTCCTCATAACTAAACCTCTCCAGTCCAGGCAACATTCTGGTAAATCTCCTCTGCCCTCTCTCTAGTGCAATCACATCTTTCCTATAATGCGGATTCCAGAACTGCACGCAATACTCGAGCTGTGGGCCTAACCAGCGTTTTATATAGTTCCAGCATAACCTCCCTGCTCTTATATTCTATGCCTCAGCTAATAAAGGCAAGTATCCCATATGCCTTCTTAACCACTTTATCTTCCTGTCCCGCTACCTTAAAGTACCAGTGGACATGCACACCAAGGTCTCTCTGATCCTCGGTACTTCCCAGGGTCCTACCATTCATCGTGCATTCCCGTGCCTTGTTTGTCCTGCCCATGTGCATCTCCTCACACTTTTGTGGATTAAATTCCATTTGCCACTGATAAGCCCATCTGACCAGCCCGTCAATATCCTCCTGTAATCTAAGGCTATCTTCCTTACTATTTACCACCCCACCAATTATTGTCTGATCCACGAACTTACAGATCAACCCTCCTACATTCAATTCGAAATCGTTTATATATACCACAAACTGCAAAGGACCCAACACTGATCACTGTGCAACCCCACTGGACACAGGCATCCAGTCACAAAAACACCCCTCGACCATCACCATAGTTTTAAAACTATTCTGATAACTGGACATTGAGGCTTTACTGTGATTGGTGAACTGAAATTACTTCTTTCTGTTCCAGATTCTGTCGAAATATTGAGTCACTATGGGACTCAAGGTACCTATATTTATATTTTAAGATGTCCCTGTTTCTATCCATGATTGGCCAATATCTAGTGACTGTTTGGATCCATTGGCCTTGGATGGAAACCCAAAGCTCAGATCCTGGAGTCAGTCCCTGGTTCACTGTTCCTGTCTCTGAAGAGCCAGGAGGACAGAGAGTGTGGGTGAGGGACAATCTCACACCCGGGCAGTAAGTGAGACTCACACAGACCCTCGAGACACAGTTTCCTGGTGAAGTGTCCCGAACCCAATCCAACCCTGAGCAGGGCCTTCGAGTGATGGGAATGTAGCTCATGGTGAGGCAAGCGATTCAGTGGGTGGTACAATGTGTGAGTGTGAGCAAAAAGGAACATGTGACAGGGACATACTTTTAAATTGTGAACATTTCACATTCATTTTCCATTTTATAATCGAAAACCGGTTTTCATTTCAGATTCCAATGAAATTGTCAAAAGGAAAAGCAAAGAGATTGGTTCCAGAGAAGATGATGGTTTGTAGACCTCTCTGTGTGGGGGATTATTGACTGCGCTAATATATGGGAGCTGGGGCCATGAGGATGAATAAGCTCTTTAATGAAATGATGTAAGATACACGTGGAGTGAGGGTAGCAGTAGCAGAATGGAGAGCAAGCTGGCTACAAAACAGCAAACAGAGAGAAGGGGTTAAAGGGAGTTACTCCGACTGGTGGAAGGTTGGAAGTGGTGTTCCACAGGGAGCGGTGCTGGGATAACTATTGTTCGTCGTTTCCAGAAACAATTTGGACTTTGGAATCAGAAATACAATTTGCAAATGTGCAGGGAACACCAAACTGGAGTTTAGTTAATACTGAGGAGATGGTAATACAAATTCAAACTCGGCATGCGATTGGTAAATACATTTCGCTGTTATAAATGTCGGTTGTTCCTGGGTTTTGGTCGGAAGGATAAGGAGGCCACAAACTCCTCAGATAATCAGAGTCTCAATGCAGGTGAGGGACAGAGGGATCATTATTCACTAGACATTAAAACTAGTGACACAGACTCATGAGCCTTAAAACCAGAAATAAATCACAGGGATTCATTTCCAATGGGATAGAACTGAAAAGCAGAGAGGTTATGCTAAAGATATCTAGAAACTTGATGAGTCCACACTTTAACGACTGTACACAGTTCCTGTCACCATGTTACGCAAAAGCAATGGAGACATTGGAGAATATGCAGAATAGATTTACAAGGACAATATGAGAACTGAAAGGTTAGAACTATCAGGAGAGACTGAATAGATTCGGGCACTATTCTCTAGAAAAGAGAAGACTGAGGGGTGACCTGATAGATGTGTTCACAAAAATAATTCAAGTTTGATAGAGTACACAGAGAGAATTTGTTCCCATTGAGGGCAAGACCAACACTGAAGGCGATAAGTTTCAGAGTCACGAATAAATTCAGTCGGGAATGCTGAAGAAAACTCTTTTCCCAAACAATGAAAATGGGGAACTCACAACTGCAGGCAGGTTTCGAGGCAAATAGAATCGATACATTTAAGCGGAAGCTGAGAAAACAACAAAGGGGAAAGAAATAGAAGGAAATGTTGATGAGATGAGCTGCAGATGGGAGGCAGGAAGCTCGTGTTGTGCATGAACCATTCTACCATTCATCGTGCCTTCCCGTGCCTTGTTTGTCCTACCCAAGTGCATCACCTCACACTTTTGTGGATTAAATTCCATTTGCCACCGATAAGCCCATCTGACCAGCCCATTTATATCCTCCTGTGATCTAAGGCGATCCTCCTCACTATTTACCACTCCACCAATTATTGTCTTATCCACGAACTTGCTGATCAACCATCCTACATTCAATTTGAAATCGTTTATATATACCACAAACAGCAAAGGACCCAACACTGATCCCTATGGAACCCCACTGGACACAGGCATCCAGTCATAAAAACATTCCTCGACCATCACCATAGTTATAAAACTGTTCTGATTACGGGACACTGAGGCTTTACTGTGATTGTTGAACTGAAATTCTGTTCTTTCTGTTCCAGATTCTTTCGAAAAAGCGAGTCACTATGAGACTCAAGGTACCTATATTTATATTTTAAAATGTCCCTGTTTCTATCAATCATTGGTCAATAATCGAGTGACGATTGTGCTCATGTCTCTGTGAAACTGTTTGGATCCATTGGCCTTGGAAGGAAACCCAAATCTCAGATCCCGGAGTCAGTGCTCGGCTCACTGTTCCAGTCTCTGAAGAGCCAGGAGGGCAGAGAGTGTGGGTGAGGGACAATCTCACACCCGGGCAGTAAGTGAGACTCACACTGACCCTCAAGACTCAGGGATTCAACCCGCAGTTTCCTGGTGAAGTGTCCTGAACCCAATCCAACCCTGAGCTGGGCCTTCGAGTGATGGGAATGTAGCTCGTGGTGAGGCGAGCGATTCAGTGGGTGGTACAATGTGTGTGTGTGAGCAAAAAGGAAGATGTGACAGGGACACACTTTTGAATTGTGAACATTTCACATTCATTTTCCATTTTATAATCAAAAACCGGTTTTCGTTTCAGATTCGGACGAAATTGCCAAAAGGAAAAGCAAAGAGATTGGTTCCAGAGAAGATGATGGTTTGTACATCTCTCTGTGTGGGGGATTATTGACTGCGCTAATATATGGGAGCTGGGTCCATGAGAATGAACAAGATCTTTATTGAAATGATCTCAAATGCACGTGGAGTGAGGAGAGAAGTAGCAGAATGGAGAGCAAGCTGGCTACAAAACAGCAAACAGAGAGTAGGGGTTAAAGGGAGTTACTCCGACTGGTGGAAGGTGGGAAGTGGTGTTCCACAAGGATCGGTGCTGGGATCATTGTTCTTCATCGTTTACAGAAACAATTTGGACTTAGGAATCAGAAATACAATTTGCAAATGTGCAGGGGACACCAAACTCGAGTTTAGTTAATACTGAGGAGATGGTAATACAAATTCAAACTCGGCATGTGATTGGCAAATACATTTCACTGTTATAACTGTCGGTTGTTCCTGGGTTTTGGTCGGAAGGATAAGGAGGCCACAAACTCCTCAGATAATCAGAGTTTCAATGGGGGTGAGGAACAGAGAGATCATTATTCACAAATCACTAAAACTAGTGACACAGACTCATGAGGCCTTAAAACCAGAAATAAATCACTGGGATTCATTTCCAATGGGATAGAACTGAAACGCAGATAGGTTATGCTAAAGATGTCTAGAAGCTTGATTTGTCCAGACCGTAACGATTGTACACAGTTCCTGTCGCCATGTTACGCAAAAGCAATGGAGACATTGGAGAATATGCAGAATAGATTTACAAGGACAATACTAGAACTGAGAGGTTAGAACTATCAGGAGAGACTGAATAGGTTTGGGCTCTATTCTCTAGAAAAGAGAAGACTGAGGGGTGACCTGATAGAGGTCTTCACAAAAAGAATTCAAGTTTTATCGACTACACAGAGAGAATTTGTTCCCATTGAGGGCAAGCCCAAAGCTGAGGGCGATAAGCTTCAGTCATGAATAAATCCAATCGGGAATTCTGTAGGAAACTCTTTTCCCAGAGAAGAGAATGGGGAACTTGCTAATTCAGACAGATTTCGATGCAAATAGAATCGATACATTTAAGCGGAAGCTGATAAAGCAAGATAGGTAAAAGAAATAGAAGGAGATGTTGATAAGATGAGATGAAGACAGGTGGCAGGAAGCTCGTGTTGTGCATGAACACTGGCACCGAGCAGTTTGACCGAATGGCCTGTTTCTGTGTTGTAATCACCATGTGATTCGATATAAAATTCCACCTGGAGATGTGAGCTGTCCAGGTGCTGAGTGTGTGGGTGTTTGCAGTGGGATTGGGTTCATTGAAAATCATTCGGATATCGGAACGTGTGATCTGGAAACTGAAATCCTGTTCCCTCTGTTTCAGACTCTGTAGAGAATGAGAGTGAGCCTGATACTAAAGGTATTTATCCCGATCTTTGAACAATACTTCACGGTTACAGATTTAAATATCATTAAAACGGGAGGGACGTAGAGTCATAGAGGTCTACAGCATAGAAAAAGTCCCTTCAGCCCATCGAGTCTGTGCCAGTCAGCAAGTACCTAAATATTCTAATTCCCATTTGTAGCACTAGGCCCATGGCCTTTTATGCCCTGGCATCAAAAGTACATATCCAAATACTTCTTAAATGTTATGAGGATTTCTGCCTCTCACACCCTTTCAGGCAGTGAGTTCCAGATTCCCACCACCCTCTGGGTGAAAACATTCTGCCTCACATCCCCTCTAAACCTCCTGCCCCTTACCTTAAATCTATGCCCCCTGGTTACTGATCCCTGCACCAAGGGGAAAAGTTGCTTCCTGTCTACCCTATCTATGCCCCTGAAAATTTTATACACCTCAATCATGTCCCCCCTCAATCGCCCCATGCTCCAAGGAAAATAACCCCAATCTATCCAATCTCTCTTCATAACTAAAACTCTCCAGTCCAGGCAACATCCTGGTAAATCTCCTCTGCCCTCTCTCTACTGCAATCACATCCTTCCTATAATGCGGATTCCAGAACTGCATGCAATACTCGAGCTGTGGCCTAACCAGCGTTTTATATAGTTCTAGCATAACCTCCCTGCTCTTATATTCTATGTCTCAGATAATAAAGGCAAGTATCCCATATGCCTTCTTAACCACCTTATTTACCTGTCCCACTACCTTAAAGTACCAGTGGACATGCACACCAAGGTCCCTCTGATCCTCGGTATTTCCCAGGATTCTACCATTCATCGTGCCTTCCCGTGCCTTGTTTGTCCTACCCAAGTGCATCACCTCACACTTTTGTGGATTAAATTCCATTTGCCACCGATAAGCCCATCTGACCAGCCCATCTATATCCTCCTGTAATCTAAGGCGATCCTCCTCACTATTTACCAGTCCACCAATTATTGTCTTATCCACGAACTTACTGATCAACTCTCCTACATTCAATTCGAAATCGTTTATATATACCACAAACAGCAAAGGATCCAACACTGATCCCTGTGGAACCCCACTGGACACAGGCATCCAGTCATAAAAACATCCCTCAACCATCACCACAGTTTTAAAACTATTCTGATTACGGGACACTGAGGCTTTACTCTGATTGGTGAACTGAAATTCTGTTCTTTCTGTTCCAGATTCTTTCGAAAAAGCGAGTCACTATGGGACTCAAGGTACCTATATTTATATTTTAAAATGTCCCTGTTTCTATCAATCATTGGTCAATAATCGAGTGATGATTGTGCTCGTCTCTGTGAAACTGTTTGGATCTATTGGCCTTGGATGGAAACCCAAAGCTCAGATCCCAGAGTCAGCGCTCGGCTCACTGCTCCTGTCTCTGAAGAGCCAGGAGGGCAGAGAGTGTGGGTGAGGGACAATCTCACACCCGGGCAGTAAGTGAGACTCACATTGACCCTCGAGACTCCGGGATTCAACCCGCAGTTTCCTGGTGAAGTGACCCGAACCCAATCCAACCCTGAGCTAGGCCTTCGAGTGATGGGAATGTAGCTCATGGTGAGGCGAGCGATTCAGTGGGTGGTACAATGTGTGAGTGTGAGCAAAAAGGAACATGTGACAGGGACACACTTCTAAATTGTGAACATTTCACATTCATTTTCCATTTTATAATCGAAAACCGCTTTTCATTTCAGATTCCAATGAAATTACCAAAAGGAAAAGCAAAGAGATCGGTTCCAGAGAAAATGATGGTTTGTAGATCTCTCTGTGTGGGGGTTTATTGTCTGCGCTAACATATGGGAGCTGGGGCCATGAGAATGAACAAGCTCTTTATTGAAATGATATCAAATAGATGTGGAGTGAGGGAAGAAGTAGCAGAATGGAGAGCAAGCTGGCTACAAAACAGCAAACAGAGGGTAGGGGTTAAAGGGAGTTACTCCGACTGGTGGAAGGTGGGAAGTGGTGTTCTACTGGTATCGGTGCTGGGGTTACTGTTGTTTATCATTTACAGAAACAATTTGGACTTGGGAATCAGAAGTACAATTTCAAAATGTGTGGTTGACACCAAACGGGTTTAGTTAATACTGAAGAGACGGTGATAAATATTCAAATTATGCATGTGTTTGCTAAATACATTTCAGTGTAATAAACATGAGCTGATGTTGTAGAAAGTATTAAACTTACAGTCTTGCAGTGAAATTAGCAAATTTATTGCAATATTGATGAGTCTGAAGTGTTGAATTTTGGTCGGAAGGATAAGGAGGCACAGACTCCTCAGAAAATCAGAGTCTCAATGGGGGTGAGGAAAAGAGGGATCATTATTCACAAATCATTAAAACTAGTGACACAGGCTCACGAGGCCTTAAAAACACAAATAAATCACTGGGATTAATTTACAACTGAAATTAAATGAACTGAAAAGCAGAGAGGTTGGGCTAAAGATGTCTAGAAGCTTGATGAGTCCACACTGTAACGACTATACACAGTTCCTGTCTTCATGTTACACAAACGAGTTGGAGACATTGGAGAATATGCAGAATAGACTTACAGGACAATACTAGAACTGAGAGATTAGAACCGTCAGGATAGACTGAACAGGTTTGGGCTGCATTCTCTAGAAAAGAGAAGACTGAGGGGTGACCTGATAGATGTCTTCACAAGAATAGTTTGATAGAGTACACGGAGGGAATTGGTTCCCATTGAGGGCGAGAGCAAAATTGAGGGTGATAAAACTGATTCACTAATAAATCCAGTTGGGAATTCTGGAGGAAATGAGATGAGACTGGGGAACTCGCTACCGCAGGGAGAAATTGAGGCAAGTACAATCGATACATTTTAGGGGAAGATGGATAAAAAAACCGGGGGAAATAATTGGAGGATCTGCTGGGAGGGTGAGCTGAAGAGGGCTGGTAGGAAGCTTGTGTGGAGCATTACTATCACCACAGAGAAGTTGGGCTGAATGGCCTGTTTTTATGCTCTACGTTCATTCTGCAATTTCTATCTGAACATGTCAGTTGTCCAGCTGCTGAGTGTGTGGGTGTTTGCATTGGGATTGGGATAATTAAAAACCATTCGGATTTTGAAACATGTGATCTGGAAACTGAAATCCTGTTCCCTCTGTTTCAGACCCTGTAGAGAATGAGAGCGAATCTGATACTAAAGGTATTTATCCTGATCTTTGAACAATATATCACGGTTACAGGTTTAAATATCATTAAAACGGGAGGGACAGTTTTAAAACTATTCTGATAACGGGACACTGAGGCTTTACTGTGATTGGTGAACTGAAATTCTGTTCTTTCTGTTCCAGATTCTTTTGAAAAAGCGACTCACTCTGAGACACAAGGTAACTACATTTATATTTTAATATGTCCCTGTTTCTATCAACCATTGATCAATAATCTAGTGACGATTGTGCTCATGTCTCTGGGAAGCTCTTTGGATCCATTGGCCTTGGATGGAAATCCAAAGCTCAGATCCCGGAGTCAGTGCTCGGCTCACTGTTCCTGTCTCTGAAGAGCCAGGAGGGCAGAGAGTGTGGGTGAGGGACAATCTCACACCCAGGCAATAAGTGAGTCCCACACTGACCCTCGAGACTCCGGGATTCAACTCGCAGTTTCCTGGTGAAGTGTCCCGAACCCAATCAAACCCTGAGCTGGGCCTTCGAGTGATGGGAATGTTGCTCATGGTGAGGTGAGCGATTCAGTGGGTGGTACATTGTGTGAGTGTCAGCAAAAAGGAACATGTGACAGGAACACACTTTTAAATTGTGAACATTTCACATTCATTTTCCATTTTATAATCGAAAACCGGTTTTCATTTCAGATTCCGAAGAAATTGCCAAAAGGAAAAGCAAAGAGATCGGTTCCAGAGAAGGTGATGGTTTGTAGATCTCCTGTGTGGGGGATTATTGACTGTGCTAATATATGGGAGCTCGGGCCATGAGAATGAACAAGATCTTTATTGAAATGATGTCAAATACACGTGGAGTGAGGGGAGAAGTAGCAGAATGGAGAGCAAGCTGGCTACAAAACAGCAAACAGAAAATAGGGGTTAAAGGGAGTTACTCCGGCTGGAGGAAGGTGGGAAGTGGTGTTCCACAGGGATCGGTGCTGGGATCACTGTTGTTCATTATTTACAGTAACAATTTGAATTGGGAATTAGAAATACAATTTGCAAATGTGCAGGGGACACCAAACTAGAGTTTAGTTAATACTGAGGAGATGGTAATACAAATTCAGACTCGGCATGTGACTGGTAAATACATTTCACTGTTGTAAATGTTGGTTGTTCCTGGGTTTTGGTCGGAAGGATAAGGAGGCCACAAACTCCTCAGATAATCAGAGTCTCAATGGGGGTGAGGAACAGAGAGATCATTATTCACAAATCATTAAAACTAGTGACACAGACTCATGAGGCCTTAAAACCAGAAATAAATCACTGGGATTCATTTCCAATGGGATAGAACTGAAACGCAGACAGGTTATGTGAAAGATGTCTAGAAGCTTGATTAGTCTACACTGTAACAGCTGCACACAGTTCCTGTCTCCATGTTACGCAAAAGCAATGGAGACATTGGAGAATATGCAGAATAGATTTACAAGGACAATACTAGAACTGAGAGGTTAGAACTATCAGGAGAGACTGAATAGATTTGGGCTCTATTCTCTAGAAAAGAGAGGACTGAGGGGTGACCTGATAGAGATCTTCACAAAAAGAATTCAAATTTGATAGTGTACACAGAGAGACTTTATTCCCATTGAGGGCAAGACCAAAGCTGAGGGCGATAAACTTCAGAGTCACGAATAAATCCAATCGGGAATTCTGGAGGAAACTCTTTTCCCAGAGAACGATGAGAATGGGGACCTTGCTACTGCAGACAGATTTCGAGGCAAATAGAATCGATACATTTAAGCGGAAGCTGAAAGAGCAAGAAAGGTGAAAGAAATAGAAGGAGATGTTGATAAGATGAGATGAAGACAGGTGGCAGGAAGCTCGTGTTGTGCATGAACACTGGCACAGAGCAGTTTGACCAAATGGCCCTGTTTCTGTGTTGTAATCACCATGTGATTCGATATAAAATTCCATCTGGAGATGTGAGCTGTCCAGGTGCTGAGTGTGTGGGTATTTGCAGTCGGATTGGGTTCATTGAAAACCATTCGGATATCGGAACGTGTGGTCTGGAAACTGAAATCCTGTTCCCTCTGTTTCAGACTCTGTAGAGAATGAGAGTGAGCCTGATACTAAAAGTATTTATCCCGATCTTTGAACAATACTTCACGGTTACAGATTTAAATATCATTAAAACGGGAGGGACATAGAGTCATAGAGGTCTACAGCATAGAAAAAGGCCCTTCGGCCCATCGAATCTATGCCAGTCAAACAAGTGCCTAAGTATTCTAATTGCATTTTCTAGCATTGGGCCCATAGCCTTGTATGCCCTGGCATCAAAAGCACACATCCAAATACTTCTCAAATGTTATGAGGATTTCTGCCTCTCACACCCTTTCAGGCAGTGAGTTGCAGATTCCCACCACCCTCTGGGTGAAAACATTCTGCCTCACATCCCCTCTAAACCTCCTGCCCCTTACCTTAAATCTATGCCCCCTGGTTACTGATCCCTGCACCAAGGGGAAAAGTTGCTTCCTGTCTGCCCTATCTATGCCCCTGATAATTTTATACACCTCAATCATGTCTCCCCTCAATCTCCTCTCCTCCAAGGAAAATAACCCCAATCTATCCAAACTCTCTTCATAACTAAAACTCTCCAGTCCAGGCAACATCCTGGTAAATCTCCTCTCCCCTCTCCCTACTGCAATCACATCCTTCCTATAATGCTGATTCCAGAACTGCACGCAATACTCGAGCTGTGGGCCTAACCAGTGTTTTATTTAGCTCTAGCATAACCTGCCTGCTCTTATATTCTATGTCTCAGCTAATAAAGGCAAGTATCCCATATGCCTTCTTAACCACCTTATCTACCTGTCCCGCTACCTTAAAGTACCGGTGGACATGCACACCAAGGTCCCTCTGATCCTCAGTACTTCCTAGGGCCCTACCATTCATCGTGCAATCCCGTGCTTTGTTTGTCCTGCCCATGTGCATCACCTCACACTTATCTGGATTAAATTCCATTTGCCACCTATAAGCCCATCTGACCAGGCCGTCTATATCCTCCTGTAATCTAAGGCTATCCTCCTCACTATTTACCACTCTACCAATTATTGTCTTATCCACGAACTTACTAATGAACCCTCCTACATTCAATTCTAAATCGTTTATATATACCACAAACAGCAAGGGACCCAACACCGATCCCTGTGGAACCCCACTGGACACAGGCATCCAATCACAAAAACATCCCTCGACCATCACCACAGTTTTAAAACTATTCTGATTACGGGACACTGAGGCTTAATGTGATTGGTGAACTGAAATTCTGCTCGTTCTGTTCCAGACTCTTTCGAAAAAGCGAGTCACTCTGAGACAAAAGGTATCTATATTTATAGTTTAATATGTCCCTATTTCTATCAATCATTGGTCATTGATCGAGTGGCGACTGTGCTCATGTCTCTGGGAAGCTGTTTGGATCCATTGGCCTTGGATGGAAACTCAAAGCTCAGATCCTGGAGTCAGTGCTCGGCTCACTGTTCCTGTCTCTGAAGAGCCAGGAGGGCAGAGAGTGTGGGTGAGGGACAGTCTCACACCCGGGCAGTAAGTGAGATTGACACTGACCCTCGAGACTCTGGGATTCAACCCACAGTTTCCTGGTGAAGTGTCCCGAACCCAATCCAACCCTGAGCTGGGCCTTCGAGTGATGGGAATGTAGCTCATGGTGAGGTGAGCGATTCAGTGGGTGGTACAAAATGTGAGTGTGAGCAAAAAGGCACATGTGACAGGGACACACTTTTAAATCGTGAACATTTCACATTCATTTTCCATTTTATAATCGAAAACCGGTTTTCATTTCAGATTCCGAAGAAATTGCCAAAAGGAAAAGCAAAGAGATCAGTTCCAGAGAAGGTGATGGTTTGTAGATCTCTCTGTGTGGGGGATTATTGACTGTGCTAATATATGGGAGCTCGGGCCATGAGAATGAACAAGATCTTTATTGAAATGATGTCAAATACACGTGGAGTGAGCGGAGCAGTAGCAGAATGGAGAGCAAGCTGGCTACAAAATAGCAAACAGAAAGTAGGGGTTAAAGGGAGTTACTCCGGCTGGAGGAAGGTGGGAAGTGGTGTTCCACAGGGATCGGTGCTGGGATCACTGTTGTTCATCGTTTACAGTAACAATTTGAATTGGGAATCAGAAATACAATTTGCAAATGTGCAGGGGACACCAAACTGGAGTTTAGTTAATACTGAGGAGATGGTAATACAAATTCAAACTCGGCATGTGATCGGTAAATACATTTCACTGTTATAAATGTTGTTTGTTTCTGGGTTTTGGTCGGAAGGATAAGGAGGCCACAAACTCCTCAGATAATCAGAGTCTCAATGGGGGTGAGGAACAGAGGAATCATTATTCACAAATCATTAAAACTAGTGACACAGACTCATGAGGCCTTAAAACCAGAAATAAATCACTGGGAATCATTTCCAATGGGATAGAACTGAAAAGTAGATAGGTTATGCCAAAAATGTCTAGAAGCTTGATTGGTCCACACTGTAATGACTGTTCCCAGTTTCTGTCTCCATGTTACGCAAACGAAATGGAGACATTGGAGAATATGCAGAATAGATTTACAAGGACAATACTAGAACTGAGAGGTTAGAACTATCAGGAAAGACTGAATAGGTTCGGGCTCTATTCTCTAGAAAAGAGAAGACTGAGGGATGACCTGATAGAGGTCCTTACCAAAATAATTCAACTTGATAGAGTACACGGAGAGAATTGGTTCCCATTGAGGGCGAGACTAAAATTGAGGGGCATAAATATGATTCACTTGTAAATCCAAGCAGGATTTCTGAAGGGCAAACTTTACCCAGAGAGAGATGAGAATGGGGAACTCACTACCACAGGGAGAGATCGAGGCAAATACAATCGATTCATTTAAAGGGAAGCTGAAAAAACAAGATAGGGGAAAGAAATAGAAGGAGATATTGATGAGATGAAGACGGTTGGGAGGAAGCTCATGTTGTGCATGACCACTGGCACAGAGCAGTTTGACCGAATGGCCTGTTTCTGTGTTGTAATCACCATGTGATTTGATATAAAATTCCACCTGGAGATGTGAGCTGTCCAGGTGCTGAGTGTGTGGGTGTTTGCAGTGGGATTGGGATCATTGAAAACCATTCGGATATCGAAATGTGTGATCTGGAAACTGAAATCCTGTTCCCTCTGTTTCAGACTCTGTAGAGAATGAGAGTGAACCTGATACTAAAGGTATTTATCCTGAGCTTTGAACAGTATGTCACGGTTACAGATTTAAATATCATTAAAATGGGAGGGACAGTTTTAAAACTAGCCTGATAACAGGACACTGAGGATTTACTGTGATTGGTGAACTGAAATTCTGTTCTTTCTGTTCCAGATTCTTTTGAAAAAGTGACTCACTCTGGGACTCAAGGTATCTATATTTATATTTTAATATGTCCCTATCAATCATTGGTCAATAATCGAGTGACGATTGTGCTCATGTCTCTGGGAATCTCTTTGGATCCATTGGCCTTGGATGGAAATCCAAAGCTCAGATACTGGAGTCAGTGCTCGGCTCACTGTTCCTGTCTCTGAAGAGCCAGGAGGGCAGAGAGTGTGGGTGAGGGACAATCTCACACCCGGGCAGTAAGTAAGACTCACCCTCGAGACTCTGAGATTCAACCCCCAGTTTCCTGCTGAAGTGACCCGAACCCAATCCAACCCTGAGCTGGGCCTTCGAGTGATGGGAATGTAGCTCATGGTGAGGCGAGCGATTCAATGGGTGGTACAATGTGTGAGTGTGAGCAAAAAGGAACATGTGACAGGGACACACTTTTCAATTGTGAACATTTCACATTCATTTTCCATTTTTTAATCAAAAACTGGTTTTCATTTCAGATTCCAATGAAATTGCCAAAAGGATAAACAAAGTGATTGGTTCCAGAGAAGATGATGGTTTGTAGATCTCTCTGTGTGAGGGATTATTGACTGCGCTAATATATGGGAGCTGGGGTTCTTTATTGAAATGATGTCAAATGCACGTGGAGTGAGGGGAGAAGTAGCAGAATGGAGAGCAAGCTGGCTACAAATCGGCAAACATAGAGTAGGGGTTAAAGGGAGTTAATCCAACTGGTGGAAGGTGGGAAGTGGTGTTCCATAGGGATCGGTGCTGGGATCACTGTCATTCATCATTTACAGAAATAGTTTGTACTCCGGAATCAGAAATACAATTTCAAAATGTGTGGATAGGGTCTAGTTAATAGTGAGTACACTCAATAAATCAGTCATTATTAAACTTTTCGACTGGAGTTGTAATTAGCAAATGAGTTTCAAGAGGGAAAAATATTGACTCCAGATGATACTGGAACTGAGGAAAATCAGGATAGACTGAACGGGTCAGGACTGCATTCTGCAGAAAAGTGAAGATTGAGCGGGTAATCAGATAAGGATCTTTACAAAGAATTCAAGTTAGGCTTCTGAGGGGGAAAATCTCTTCCATTGACTAGGCAAAGAACCTGCGGCCATAAATATAAAAGTCAATGATAAATCTAATAGGGAATTTTGGAGGAAACTCTTCACCCAGAATGTTGTGAGAATGTGGAAGTCACTACCACAGGGAATGTTTGTGGCATATAGTGTCGATATATTAATGGAGTGGGCAGAGACTGCAGCTTAGGGCCAATATCACACCCGGGCTGTAACCTCTCATCAGATTGTGTCTGTGGCCAATTTCAATCTTAATGATGATCCTCCACTGTCAGTCTACAGTTACTATGTGCTGCTCCAATTCTGGCTGCTTGAGCATCACCAATTTCCTTTGCCCTACCATTGGAGACTGTGCCTTCAGCTGCCTGTACCCTAAACCCTAGAACTCCCTCTCACTGACCTGTTTGACCAAGCTTTTTGGTGTCCTGATGTCTGCTCCTTTAACTCAGAGTTAATTTGCTCGTGTGATAACACTCCAGTGACATGCTTTTGGACATTTTCCTATATGAATGTTTCAGGTTGATGTTGCTGCAGCAGCTGGACGCTCCTCAATGCCGATCACACACCCTGACCCACAGATGCTGCAGTGTCACTGGTGCACATGCGTCAGAATGGAGTTAGCAGTTTTCTTAATCGCAATCCCCTCCCAGTGCTGGGCTGGACGTTCATCTCTGGATCTAGTCCTGGTTATGTTCTGAGATCCTGGATCAGCCAAGATACAGGGATCAAATGCCCCAGAGAGCTTTACATGCATCAAGAGTACGAAGTTCCAGCACTGCATTATTTTAAAATATAACCTTCACTAATAAAATCTCTCTGTTAATTACTGATTCCGATATAATCGGAAATGGAAAAACAACCAGCCACAAAGTCAATGAGAGTATATTTTTAAATCTTGATGAATTTAGATGAATATTACTCTAGTTGTAATATTTGTGTCATCTCACAGAATCTCACAGTGCAGAAGAGGCCCTTCGGCCCATCGAGTCTGCACCGACATGTGAGAAACACCTGACCTATCTACCTAATCCCATTTACCAGCACTTGGCCCATAGCCTTGAATGTTATGATGTGCCAAGTGCTCATCCAGGTACTTTTTAAAGGATGTGAGGCGACCCGCCTCCACCACCCTCCCAGGCAGCACATTCCAGACCGTCACCACCCTCTGGGTAAAAAAGTTTTTCCTCACATCCCCCCCCCTAAACCTCCTGCCCCTCACCTTGAACTTATGTCCCCTTGTGACTGACCCTTCAACTAAAGGGAACAGCTGTTCCCTATCCACCCTGTCCATGCCCCTCATAATCTTGTACACCTCGTTCAGGTCATCCCTCAGTCTTCTCTGCTCCAACGAAAACAACCCAAGTCTATCCAACCTCTTTTCATAACTTAAATGTTTCATCCCAGGCAACATCCTGGTGAATCTCCTCTGCACCCACTCCAGTGCAATCACATCCTTCCTATAATGTGGCGACCAGAACTGCACACTGTACTCCAGCTGTGGCTTCACTAAGGTTTTATACAACTCCAACATGATCTCCCTACTTTTGTAATCTATGCCTCGATTAATAAAGGCATGTGTACCATATGCCTTTTTCACCACCTCACTAACATGCTCCTCCGCCTTCAGAGATCTATGGACACGCATGTCAAGGTCCCTTTGTTCCTCAGAACTTCCTAGTATCATGCCGTTCATTGAATACTTCCTTGTCAAATTACTCCTTCCAAAGTGTATCACCTCACACTTTTCAGGGTTAAATTCCATCTGCCACTTATCTGCCCATTTGACCATCCCATCTATATCTTCCTGTAGCCCAAGACACTCAACCTCACTGTTAACCACCTGGCCAATCTTTGTGTCATCCGCAAACTTACTAACCCTACCCCCCACATAGTCATCTATGTCATTTATATAAATGACGTATAATAGGGGACCCAGCACAGATCCCTGTGGTACGCCAGTGGACACTGCCTTCCAGTCACTAAAGCATCCCTCTATCATCATCCTCTGTCTCCTACAACTAAGCCAATTTTGAATCCACATTATCAAATTACCCTGTATCCCATGTGCATTTGCCTTCTTTATAAGTCTCCCATGTGGGAACTTGTCAAAGGCTTTGCTGAAATCCATATGAACTACATCAAATACACTACCCTCATCTACACACCTGGTCACCTCTTCAAAAAAAATCAATCAAATTTGTTAGGCATGACCTCCCTCTGACAAAGCCATGCTGACTATCCCTGATCAAATCTTGCCTCATCCTCATCTGCTGAACCACTGTTCCCTGGTAACTCATTCCACATTCCACCAACTCCCCTTCCCATTCCAACATTCCCCTTTTCATCTCTTTCTCCCAGAATTGCTTTTGCATGGGAATCAGTTCTGTAATCGATATCCTAAAATCAAACAGCTCAGCTGGACCCAGCTGAAAATGGTTGGGCCTAAGGATCCCAGTGATCCTGAACAGAATCCCTGGTTCAGTGTTTCTGCTAGGCTGTGGGATCTGAGGCCTGGTTGGTGCCCCTGTTGGAAGCAGCACAGGAGTGGAGGCAGAGAGGATATTCAGCCAAGGGATGCTGTACCTTTCTCACTCTGAATCTTCTAGGCAAGGTTTAGCAATGTAGACTATCTCTTTATTTGTCGGATTGTTAGATTTTTTTAATGGGGATGTGTTTGGGGCTAAAATCCTGGCTGCTACCAGAGTTTAGAGGTTTCTGGTTCTGGTCTGGGAGCCAACATCTGGCTCCCAGCTGTTGCCAGTACCACAGCCTTTGAAGATATAAGACCAGTGAATGGAAGAATGTCAACAAGAGAGTTTTGTTTAATGACTGGGGAAGGAAGGAGAGGGCATCTGTAGCCAAGAGTGTTCTTCCCAGGTACAGAATAAATTAATCACTGAACTGTGGCCCAATGTCAGGTGATGTAGAGAATGCTTCAATGCAGATCCAGTGCAGAGCCAGAACCAGAGAAACTCCATACTGCAGCGGGAGACTGGAACAACTGGTTCCAGACCACAGTCCCACTTCCCCAGCCCCCGCTCCCACTCACCCAGCCCCAGCCCCCTACTCGCCCAGCCCCCTACCCACATGCATGGTCCTAACACACCCAGTCCCACTGACCCAGCCCACACACTCCTTCCTCCCCACACCCCCTCATATTCACAGCTGTTCCTCCAACAGCATCAGGGCATCAATCTTATGCTTCCCCCGCCGGTGGGCTTTAGGCCGGGTGGTGGGGGGGCTGATATTGAAGGAACAGGATTCCCTCCAGGTTCCCACCCGCCCCAACCACACAGCAATTTTACACTGGGGCAGGCAAGGCTTCAGACATGACATCCGCCCTTGCCCCAGTTGAGGCTCTTAACTGACAATCATTGGTCGCTTAAGTGCTGTTTCCCACCCAGCCTCGATTTTTAGGCTGGTGGGAGGGTTGACCTTGTGGTGGAGGAAAGCCCGAAAATTGACAGACTTAAATGTGGGAAGGGGGGACGGCGCCACTTTCAGAAGCCCCCTTCTGAAGTTGGGTGCCCCCACCCCCCTTAAGGTCAGGCAGTCTCCGGATCTCTTCCTCAAGACCCCAGTCTCCCCCCCCTCACGCCCCAACCAATGCCTTCCCTCCCCTCCCCCACCCTAGGACCCTTTAAACTTACCTGGGCCTCTGGTGCACGGACTTAGTCTCAGGGGTCCTCAGGCACTTCCTCCTGTGTCCACTGCAGCTCCTGCCGCTGGGGGGCTGGAGACCTGCTGGCCAATTGGGTTGGCCAGCAGCTGTCTAAGGCGGGGCCTCCTGAGTGAGGGGTGGAAGTCCCTCCAGCAGCCGCTTAACACCCATTCGAGGGTGAAATGGCTGCGGGGCACTCGGAGTCAGCAGGGACATGTTCCCCTCAGATTCTTCAGACAGGGAAGTCAGACCCCGTCATTCGAAAAATTCAGGCCCAGGTTAAATCTGAACTTTTTTTTCTCTAGTTTCATAAATGAATTGCAGCAACAGCAAAAAAAATAGATTTTATTTATATTATTAAACGAAGAACGTGAGGAATCGGCTGAGGGGAATAATAGGATTTGACTTTGATAATATTCTGACGCTCCTGAGTCCCACAATGATTATTTTCCTTATATTCCTGTAATTATTCACTCCTTTTGTTCCAGGTCCTTTCCTCGAGAAGCAGGAAGCCAATTCTGTTGTGAAGAGGTCCAGGAGATCAATCCGCGAATACTATGAAAGGTCACTCAGTAGTTCTTGCCTCAATGGTTGAGGGCTCGCTTGTTTATAATGATATGTCTTCACTGCTTCTTGCACAGGGCTCCATATGGAAATACTCAAGCTTCTTTAATCCAAACACCTCTGAAGCTGCTTCACAGCGGGAGCTTCACAACAGACAGGGAGACAGAGATGACCAAAGGCTTGGTCACCCAGGCGGGGATGGAGGAGGCTTTAAAGAGAGGAGAGGGAGGTTTAAGGAGGCAACTCCAGACTGCAAGAGCCAGGAGGCTGAAGGTTGCTGCCCTTTGGGGAGAATGAGGGGGGACAAAGTGAGAGGAATAGAGGGTGGGGGTGGAAGTGTAGCGCTAGGGATGATAGCAGAAACATGGTGAGACCAGAGGGTTAATTAAAGCAGAGGCTGGAGATTTTACATTGAATGCTATGGGAGACAAAGATTAGTCAGTGATGAGGGAATCCTTGGGTGAAATTGTAAAAGTTAGGATATTAGGATAGAATTATGGAGACAGGAAAATGGGAGACTAGCAAAGAAAACATTGAAGTAATCAGGTCTGGAGTTGACCAAGCTCTGCAGGTACAGACTTGGTGTCTATTGTACGGCAAGGGCTGGCCATTGAGCAGCAAGCTGTTAAGTTAATAAAAAATTAGCTGCTTAATGGACATTAATAGCAAGCTTAAAAGAGAGCTGCTGATTTCTCAAATATTAGACAGTGAGTGGGTTAGCTATGAGGATTGGACCAGTGCTCACTGCGTACAGGAGTGACAGAGACTCTTCCTTTCCCTTCGAGCTGCTGTGACTCACACCTCAGCACCCCTCCCAGTGGAAGGCTCCTGGTTGCTGGCCACTGTGTGGGCACACAGTGGGCAGAACATGCTCCAAGACTATTCTTGGGTGCTGGGATCTTTGTGGAATGCTTATTTTGGCTTTGCCCCTAGAAACACTGCCTTGCTCATTTCGAGAATGCCTCTGATCATGTCCCAAAAACGTGCAGCCAATCTGTTGCGGAATGAGGTGACAGCAGTTTGTTTACTGGGTCGTGTCACGTTGTCGTTGGCAGTGAGCAGGGGAAGTCAATGAGATCAGAATTTTATGGCCACTGCCATTTAAAACACAATACTGCACCTCTCTGCTTTCATGCAAACTCTTCTGGCTATAGTCAATGTCCAAAATACACACAGCCCACATTTATACCTCGATGCCAAATCTGAGAGAGAGATTCTTACTGTATGCCACATATAAGATTGAATAATTAATAGGAGTTCATTATTCCTGTCCTCTCATTGTGTCAGCATTTTGAAGGTACCACATTTAAATAGTGACTACAGCTGAAAAGGCTCCACAGTCCATCACCCACTGCAAAACTCTTTCCTGCCCACCCCACCAGACTCTCTTCACCGCCCCCCCACCAAGACTCTGTCCTCTTCACCCCCCCACACCCTCCCACCTATCAAACAATTGAATCCTGTAAACAATCTCCTTAACCAGCTGTAACACCAACTCCTGGGAAATCTCAGGCTAGTTTTAGAAAACGCTCTGGGAACAGGGCTGTGAGGATAGCGCGGGGGAATAGAACTGACTGGTTCACTTTACAGAGAGCTGGCATGGACTCCCTGTGCCAAATGGCCTCGTTCTGTAGAATAATGACTATGATTTTCCCCCACTATAACACAATTAGGCAAACACTGGGAGACTATAGCTGTAATTCACTAACAAACTTACCTAATATACTCTCCTGGTTAAACCCCAATATCCCCCTCCCTCACTCCTCCACTTGTTGAGTGTCATCTTAAAGGATTCCTCACAGTCAGATAACGGTATCAGGAGTGGGGCCTGAACCCACCACCTTCTGAAACAGGCAAAAATGCCCCCCACTGAACCGCAAATGACACCTTTAAGTATTTATTTATAACAATACTCGATTATGGTTTCAACTCTGTCCCCTAGTTGGACTCAAATCAGGCCGAGAGACAGGGGACAAATTTATCTCAGAGATCCAAGCTCACATTCAGCTTGGAGAGTCTATCCAAACTAGATTCTGGTTCTCTAAGTATTAAAGCTGCAGCCTTCATTTTATTTGACAAATTGAAGTGTGACATGACTCCTGACGTTAATCTATTTTAATTCCAGGCACCGTGAATATTATTACAAGACACCATTTGAAAAACGCAAGGAGATATGTGAGTCGTACTATCCTTGTGACTACCTAGCAAACCGGATTGGATACCAAAATGCCTACATACAATACTTTGGATATTATTAATAATAAACCCTAGGACTGAAAGCATCATTAACATCACAGAACTTTACACTGCACAATATCAGGCACAGTGAATCAGCGACATTTGCAATGTTGATCAAAAACTTGGAAACAGTTTCTGTAGTGTTTTAATTTAGTTCTGCTGGTCATAACGTAGCCCGTTGGAACCTCTGGTTTAAAAGTGCCCAATGCACCCGAGAACAGGGACAAGAAGCTTATTCCTTGCTTAAAGATCAATTACACCTTCTCACCACATACCTCAGTAAGTTCTCCCTCTCCAAAACACACTTCATCCTCTGTCAACCCCCTTCACACTGTTCTTTCTGCTAACTTATTCCCGAATCAGTTCCACGGATTTCTTCCTTACCCAGACTTCCTCATTATTAGTTCATGTTGCCTGGAATTTGAGTTCTGTGTGAACCTGTTTCTCTGAAATTTCTCCAGATCATTCCTATGACTGATTTTTATTCCCCAAACACAGTTGCTCCCTTTCCAACTTTAATTTTTTTTTAAGTGCTGCTAGTTTTTCAGATATATAAGGAGAACTGAACCCAAGGCTCTGGGTCTCCTTGCCACATTGTTCTTGCTCAAATTGTCTTAAAAAAAGAGGGAGATTAAAATGTCTCATGAAAAACCTTTTCTTAGTCTTAAATTCCCTGCTGAAATCTGCAGCGTTTAGTTATGCACCAGGTCTTCACCTCCAGGGAATCTGGCTTCAGGTCCAGCCAAGATGAATGAAATTAAAGGCTGCTCAAGCTGCCTCTTGAGGTCCATGTGAAATGAGTTTGGCCAGTCTCACCTTAGCTATGAGCAGGAATGGGCTTCTTACAATGTCCCTATATCGGCACCTCCATCAAAGAACACAGGGCACTTTATATATTAGAGGGTGTGTTTCTGCAAATGGAACTGACAAACGTTATTAGTCAAGGGTAGGGGCAGCTTTTATTGTGTAGATTGCCTATGCTATACCTGACCTGCTGATGCTTGATGCCAACACTGGGCATTTGAAACGGAAAGGATTCTATCCTCAACTCGAACACCCTTCACATAAAAATGACATGATTCTTCCACCCCCCCCCACAATCCCCCTTTATTTAAGTTAACGATAAATGGCAAATAAAATCATATCCTGCCCACCGACCAGAAACAGAGCCAGTTCTTTGTGGTGGAGGAAGGATTGAATGGGCTATTGAGGTATTATTCTGTACAGATCAGCTCTAATGGACAAAAAGTTAAACAAGTGTTTTAAGGAGTAGCATGTTTGAATCACTGTGGATATATTGTGTGTGGTGTAACAGTATGCACGCTGGGCAGCGAGCTGTTACCCAGTTAATGGCAGCAGCAAGGGAGGACCGATTGACCCAGCACCCTATTATCACACCAAACACTAAAATTCCTCTCTAACTCGTTTGACTGCCGCAAAGGAAATAAACAGATTAACCACTGTTAAAACTGCAGCCAAAAGAGCTTCACATAAGCAATTATTCTGTGCAATATCATACCAAGACTGATATCTACGCAATAATATCACATTCGTTGATAACCAGACCAGTCCTTACACCTGTGTAATTTCTGTCAGTGATGGAATAGGCTGGGTCTCCATCACACTGTCCCACCGTGCCTGTCTCAGTTCAATATTAATGTTTACTTTTGTCTAAGGCACAAATGTATCATAATTAAACATCTAAAGACACTTGACCCCTCCACTCCCCATGCCTAAATGTTGACTGTACAGTTGTATCATAGCTGAAACTTGTTTTGTTTTTGTAAATTAATTGCTTAGAATGTTGCTGTGAATTGTCTCCATGTTGTGGTACTGAATTGAATACTAGGACAAAGAGAATTGGAACATTAATTTAAAACTAGCCCTGCCACTGGCTTTAAATTGCTTCTGTTCCAATTTAAAAGCTTTGCAGAAATGAAATTGAGTGAAGTTTCAAAACATTTTCCCCCTCAAAAATCAATGATCCTGGACAGCAAAAGATGACCATTTTCAATCTTTTGCCTTTCAAAAAGAAACCAAACATATAACAGTACTGAATTATTATCGTGTGGAGTCAACCCTGAAGGGCTGATTTCCATCATACGGTAACAGTTTGGAGGATGAAATACTGATCTTGGGAAAAGGTTAAAAAAAATTTCCTTCATTTTGAAAATGTTCCAACAACACTGGAGGAGTAAAACATTCTCGATTAAGTGATTAGCTGTTTTGGGGCAGGGTGAGGTGGCTCAATGCCAGGGGAGGCAGACAGTGTCTTTAGTTAAACTCTTTCACATGATGTTAAGAACGAATAACACTGCTTTGTTGCACCTGCTGAAGATACTGTGCTCGGTTAACTGCAATTTATTTTCTTATTTTTTAATCTAAAATCCTGTAGTTTCTGATGTCTGTATATGACTATAACAATAAAAATGAATAAAAGTAATCAACTTTTTTTCTGGATCACTTGCTCCAATAACAGAGTGTGTTTGGTGTGGTCGTTGACACAAGTTTCCATCTTGTGCTCCTTTAAAAGGAGTAACTACTGTCCCCACGTATAATTCCCCAGTCATTACCCAACCTACCATCCATCAGCTCACACCCTCCAATCCATTCGTATTTACCAGACCAGAGGGGTTATAGCTAGCAGGTTAGAATAACAGGCAGGGCTCCTTTCTACAAAAGCAAAGGCAGAGAAGCAATCTAATGGAGAGGCCTTTATCATGCCCCCTTCACAATTTTAATGTAGACAGAGAGAAACTTATTTGGCTTGTGGCTGGAGCCGGGGGCAGGGTGGGGGGAATATACCTAAGGGCCATAAATGTAAGATAGTCACTACTAAATCCAATAGGAAATTCAAGAGAAACTTCTTCACCCAAAGAGTGGTGAGAATGTGGAGCTTGCTCCCAAAGGGAATAGTTGAGGCAACTGCATTGATGCATTGATGCATTTAAGGAGAAGCTAGATAAGGACATGATGGGGGTGAGATAAAGAGGGATGGGACGAAGCTGATGTGGAGCGCAAACCAAAAGAAATCCAAATGGCCTGTTTCTGTCTGCAAATTCTATTTAAGTCAGTGCAACGGTTGAATCACTTAATATTGGTCTCAGCTTTTGACTAATGCAAATCTTGCATTCTTCAGTGGGCTGAGTCTACTAATGTGGTGGAATTTCCCAAATTTCCCAAGACCTGCGGTCCAGTTTCATTCATGTATTGGTTTGCCTCTGGGATGTCGAGCCAGAATGGGGAAGATTTGCTGGAGAAAGCCACTGAGCTGCCTGCACCTAAACAAATTTCCTTCCAGATTTGTGCCTCCATTGATAGGGGCCTACAAACCGGGATGTTTGATGGCACTGATTTGTATCCACTGGGAAATAGAGACGTACCAAAATACTCCAAGCTGCATCTGCTCAGAGCCACAAGAACACAGGAGATAAGAGCAGGAGTAGACCACACAGTTCGTTGAGCCTGCTCCGCCATTCACAATGATCATGGCCAATTTTGGGCTTCAACTCGACTCTTCTGTCCACCGGCTATGTTCCTCGATTCTAAGACACCAAAAATCGTTTGCCTCGGCCTTAAATACATCCAACAATGGAGATTCCACAATCCTCTGCAGTAGAGAATTCCAAAGATTTGCAACCCTTTGAAATTCTCTTCATCTCACGTCTTAAATGGCCGTCTCTTCAACCTGAGACTGTGCCTCTGTGGTTTAGACTGCAGCAGAAAACCTGTGTCCATCCTGTAAAGCCCCTTTAGAGTCTTGTAATTTTCAATGAGATCATCTCTCATTCTGCTAAACTCCAGAGAATACAGGCCCAATTTACTCAGCCTCCCATCAAAGAACAATCCTCTCAACCCAGGGACCAATCTAGATCCATAACAAGAAGGTACAAAATCTAGCCCAGTTTATTCAGTTTGGGCAGGTCCAGCCAACAGCTGGATGCTGGAAATCCAAAACAATAACAAAAATACCTGGAAGAACTCAGCAGGTCTGACAGCATCTGCGGAGAGGAACACAGTTAACGTTTCGAGTCCGAATGACCCTTCAACAGAACTAAGTAAAAATAGAAGAGAGGTGAAATATAAGCTAGTTTAAGGGGGGGTGGGACAAGTAGAGCTGGATAGGGGGCCAGTGATAGGTGGAGATAACCAAAAGATGTCTCAGACAAAAGGACAGAGGTGTTGAAGGTAGTGATATTATCTGAGGAATGTGCTAATTAAGGGTAGAAAGCAGGATAAGCAGGATACAGATAGCCTTAGTGGGGGTGGGGTGGGGTGAAGGAATCAAAAAAAGGCTAAAAGGTAGAGATAAAACAATGGATGGAAATACATTTAAAAATAATGGAAATAGGTGGAAAAAGAAAAATCTATATAAATTATTGGAAAAAAAGGGGGGGGGGGGGGAAATCGGAAAGGGGGTGGGGATGGAGGAGAGAGTTCATGATCTAAAATTGTTGAACTCAATATTCAGTCCAGAAGACTGTAAAGTGCCTAGTCGGAAGATGAGGTGCTGTTTCTCCAGTTTGCGTTGAGCTTCACTGGAACAATGCAGCAGGCCAAGGACAGACATGTGGGTATGAGAGCAGGGTGGAGTGTTGAAATGGCAAGCGACAGGAAGGTCTGGGTAATGCTTGCAGACAGACCGAAGGTGTTCTGCAAAGCGGTCACCCAGTCTGCGTTTGGTCTCTCCAATCTAGAGGCAACCGCATTGGGAGCAGCGAATGCAGTAGACTAAATTGAGGGAAGTGCAAGTGAAATGCTGCTTCACTTGAAAGGAGTGATTGGGCCCTTGGACAGTGAGGAGAGGGAAAGGGGCAGGTGTTGCACCTTCTGCGGTAGCATTGGAAGGTGCCATGGGAGGGGGTTGAGGTGCAGGGGGTGATGGAGAAGTGGACCAGGGTGTCCCGGAGAGAACGATCCCTGCGGAATGCCGCCGGGGGGTGAAGGGAAGATGTGTTTGGTGGTGGCATCATGCTGGAGTTGGCGGAGGCTGGTGGGGTGATAAGTGAGGACAAGGGGGCCCTATCATGTTTCTGGGAGGGAGAAGAAGGTGTGAGGGCGGATGCGCGGGAGATGGGCCAGACGCGGTTAAGGGCCCTGTCAACCACTGTGGGTGGAAAACCTCTGTTAAGGAAGAAGGAGGACATGTCAGAGGAACTGCTTTTGAAAGTGGCATCATCAGAACAGATGCGACGGAGGCGAAGGAACTGAGAGAATGATCAGAAAATGACCAAAGACTCCTTCACTCATTGGGGAGCAGAGAGAGATCACAGTCAGGTATAAGTGGCACTTAGGGCTAGAGGGGTTTGCAGAGATGGCCAGTGGGGATGGGGGGGGGGTGGACAGCCATAGCGGGATCTGTAAACAAGAGAACAGGCAGGCTCCAGGAAAACTTTCAGACAGCAGATTTCATGCGTTATTTAGTTACACTGCTGGATAAATATTGTATCTGGCACATCCTGACACCATGGAAGCATTAATTGGCTGCGTTTATTTAAGAGATGTTAAATCTTGCACGGTTTTAAACATTTCTCAAATGACACTTAGCAAGTTGAGGATTTGTTTTAAATAGTAACACAATTTTGCTGCTATTTATCCAAGGAAACTGTGATGGAGAAAGAGAACATTGTGTTGCTGAATAAATGGCAGGTGTGTCATTGCAAAAAGACACATTCTCATCAGTTTAATGACAATAGTAAAGTCTTCACAACAGATATCGGAGGAAGTGTATCAAACTGATAGATTTCAGCTATGGGCAAGTATATAAAATATAAATAATAGATCCAATCTGAAAAGAATTTGAGCACATTGTCTGTGTTTTTTAACGTGGCCTTTTTCTCATTTTGCCTCCTGATACTTTTTGCCTGATACCCAGCGATTCTTCTGTATCATCAGCCTCTTCACGTGGGCGTTTCCTCTTCTCCCCCTGCTCTTTTAGCTCCTGTTGAAAGCACAGATGTTCAGTGTTACAGTAACCACTTGGTCCCCAAGAGTCACATCTGTGACACACCTTAATGAACCCGCTGGTCCTTACATGGAACAGCCTGAGCCAAACGGTGGCTGGTTTCGGCCAAGTGTTTACAAGCAAAGGAAAAACTGGCCACAGATGCAGTGTCACTTCCTGTCCAGGCATTGCCTTTAGTTCGTCTCTTGTATATGCTGTGGGGGTGAAGGGGACAGGTCTATAAAGTTCCTACAATAAAACACAACGTCTCATACCCACTGAAAATCGCAAACATTCCTGCTCCTGTAGTACACATAGTACCAATCCTGCCCCCTCCATCGGCACATGTACTTTACTCAAGGTGTCAGACACAAATCCGCAGACAGTCCACCACTGTCGGGCAACACCTTACACACACACGCCCCTCATGTGCATATACAGACTTCACATTATCATAGGTTTCTGCTGTGTTTGGTAACGTTCAGCTTGGGACAGGAGAAAATGAATACACATTGGCTTGTGTAGTGCTGAAAATTGGAAAATAATGTTGATTAAACTGCTAATCTTACTGCAGTTTAGTCAAAATAAGCGGTTTTTATTTCTTGGCCACAACAATTCTAATTTTTGGCTAAAGAATGATGTAATGTTCCTGATTTGGCACGGGATAGTGTGATCTGTAATGGGATACTGTCTCAGTTGAGGAATCCACCAGCAAAGCTCCTGCCAGGGTGCCAATAACACTTGTGCCAGATCCAGATGACATAATGGACACAGTGTGTGCACCATATCCCAGGATGAACTTTCCCAGCACGTGGAAAACCCAGTAACTGTGTTGGGAAGGCAGCAAAGGCCAGAGCAGCTGAGGTGGGATTTGTCTGTGTGGGTCGATCAGTGCTATTGCCACTGGGGTGGATCCTGGATTATGCTGCTCCTGTTAAATTAAATAAAACACAGGCTGGTATGTAGCCCAGCGCAATTTATATAAGCTGGCAAGAGCTCAGCGTTTATGTTTTGGGACTGGGACTGAATACCAGGGCTGCAGGGTTACAGAAAAACAATGATTTCACAAATTATTGAGGTCACTGGAAATTTTCCACAAGCGTCTGAACAAGTTTTGAATGTTTGCCAGCGCTTGGTGTTGCTACAGAGAAAGAGAATCGGTTCACTTCCTCGGTGATTCTGAGTCTTGCTAAGGTTTGGTTCCATGGGCACCAGCTGCCCTCAGATACCTTGCCTATGAGAATATTCACACATGGAGTTTCGAAGTCCACTCCTGCTCACCATTCAGCTCAGGGGTCTTAATCGTGCCCAGTCCTGACATTAACATGTGCCTTTCAGCAACAGTCACAAGATAGTGATCAGGGGTAGAACACTTAGCTGACTTCCTGCCCCTCCCCATTCCCTCCATCCATCAGAGACCAAGTACAGAGCCCTTGAAAACAAGTAACTGAGCACATTCCAGGGGATTAAACATCTTCCTTAGCTGTGTGCTCGGTATCAAGGAGGGAAGTGCAAGAAAGGTTTTCCATTATTTTGTGAAAATGTATCGGAGTTGTTACTAACTAATCTCCTGTTACTGTGATTCATCTCGAACTGTCAACTCTGTGAACTTACAGCACAGTGCAGGAGTCAAACACAATGATTCAGACAGAAAACACACAGTCCAGGTCTGTTACATTGGGCCAAACCACTTCCTTTAAACAAGTTTTGGTTGAATTACAACCACTTCCTACCCATCCTAAGCAATGGAGGCCCTAACACAACATATTTACAAAATAGTTCCATAGCTGGGCTAAGAGCAGTTTTGTCATTTGGCTTACTTAAGACATCCATGTGTTGGGAGAATTTTGCAGCTGAGCAATATATTTTTACAATGTGGCAACACTGTTCTTGGGCAGATGACAGGCATAGTTCAACACACAAAACCATGAATCAGTTCAGTTTAGAACAGGATAATGAAATGCCCCTTAAATATCATGATTTTACATTGAGGAGAGGTAAGACACCTTGTTCTGCAGAAACAAGGATCAATTAAGCTGCTAATATTTAGATAAAGCCATAGAAAGAGTTAAATAGATCCTTGGCTTTTGGAGACCGTGGATCTTAAGCGAGGACTTTAGGCTGAAGCACTGCATAGAGCGTTTGGTACCAATTATAGAAAGGATATCACGGAAAAGGTGCAGCACAGATTTAGAAATGTTACTAGGTTTGGGAGTTAAAGTTGTAAAGAGAGATTTAAGAAGTTTGGGCTAAGATGATAAAAGGGATCTAGACTGAGGGATTACAGTAACAATAACTAACGATAGATTTATAGCCTCCCTCAATATTACACATCACTGAAATCCTAATGTCAATACTATACAGGATTTGAGTGAGAACCCCACATACCAGCCGTGCGAATCTCTGAGCTTCTGCCACTCGTTCCACCAGCAGCATCACTTCTTCTTCTTGTGTGGGGAAAGCTGGAAGCTTCTTTCCAATCAGGTGCTCAATCCTCTGGAACAGCTCCACATCGTACCTGTCGATGATATGAGCGCATTAATAACTGGAGCTGTTAGGCCGTGCAGCAGAGAACCATAGTGCATTACATCAACAACTAACTGGCAATGTTTCCATAAGAAATAGGAGCAGAAGTTGGTGATTCTGCCCTTTGAGCTTGCCCCATAATTCAATAAGATCATGGCTGATCCTCTGTCCCAATTCCACTTTCCCATTCTTTTCCCCTGTCCCTGAATTCCCTCGGTACCCAAGCATCTATCAACTCAGTCTTGAATATACTCAATGATGGAGCATCCATAACTCTCTGGGGTAGAGAATCACAACCTGCTGAGTGGAGAAATATCTCATCTCAGTCCTAAATAGCTGACCACTTATTGAGAATGTGCCCCCATATTCTAGATTCCATAGCCCGGGGGAAATATTTCATCAGCATTTACCCTGTCAAACCCTGTAAGAATTTTATATGTTTCAATGAGATCACCTTACACTCTTCTAGGGAATATAGGCCTTGTCTACTTAATCCTCCTCTTGGGTAATCCTCTCCTTCCAGATATCAACCAGTGAACCTTTGCTACACTCCCTCAAGGGCAAGTATATCCTACCTTAGGTAAGGAAACTAAAACTGTGCACAATATTCCAGGTGAGGCCTCATCAATGCTAATAAATATAGTAAGGCTTCTTTACTCTATTACTCCAATTCCTTTGTAACAGAAGCCAGCATTCCATTTGCCTCCCTACTTGCTTGCTGTACCAGCATACTAACTTTCTGGGGTTCATATACAAAGATATGTTACTTTATACAGTTCTGCTGCTTTGCTGTTGCGTCCCTAAACCTCTCCCCACCCTCTCTCTTCCTATAAGAGGCACCTTGAAATCGACCTCTTTGACCAATTTGTGGTCACCTGTTCCTAATATTGCCTTCGTGGCTCGGTGTCAATTCTATTTGATAATGGCTCCAGTGAAGTGCCTTTGGATGTTCCACTATGCTAAAGGCACTATATAAATGCAAGTTATTGTTGTCTTCCATGTCCTGGAAGCTCCCGTATCTTGTGTGTGTGTGCATGTGATTGTGGTTGGTGGGAGGATGGCGGGTATTTGCACATCACGCATGAGCCTATACATCTCAGTTAAGCTTGATCCAACCTCAGTGTCTCCCTGTTACCCCCTCTCACCCCAAACACAAACGTAGAGCATTTGGGAACAAGAAGCCCAGTGACCCAAGTCAAGGTGGGTGAGGCAAGGAAGAGGCAGGCATGAATGCACTTCAAACAAACAGCCTTGGCAAAGTTTGGACATGGGGTGTGAATTCAGTTCCTGCACAAACATTAGCTTCCTGCACTTGAGAACCATTCTATCCCAGCACTGCACAGTTTCAAAAATTCAACTCATTTCCAGGGTGCGAGTTTTCAATTATTGAACGTCAGAATCCTGTGTGTCTGAAGGGAGCTGAACTTTGCTTCTGCTGCTTGGAATGAAAAGGCATCAGGTAAAGTGAGCTCACTCAGGGAGCAGCTGTCTTGCTCTCCAAGTTATCGAGGCCCAGCAGTTATAAATCCAAAAGACTTCAGCGAGTTTGGGGCTGCTTATGATTTTCTTTTTTGTTGATAAAAATTTCCATTGTAAAACTAGCTGTTTTTGGTTCCCTCCCACCCTCACTCCACTCCCAGTCACACAGTGTTGGTTGTAACATCACGGGGGCTGGATCTCTATCTGCCACAGCTAAAGTTGGATGACTGCACTAAATTACAAACATGTTTTGCTCGGTCCCAGTTTGTTTTACTTGGCTCTGGTGGGTCGCAGAGGACAGGCCACCACGAGCTGCCCCCAGTCAGTCGATGATCTGGGCTAGAACAGCAGCAGGTGCTGAGATGGATGCTACAAGCAGAGTCCCCATCATACAAGCACCTGAAACTCAGCTGCCTGGGGACAGAAGCAGCAGCATTCAGACTGCGCTCCATGCAATCAGCTCAATGTAGTGGGCCAGTTCTCCCCCCAGCTATGGCACCACCTCAGATGGTCAAAGTACAGTTAGGGCCAACCAAAGACCTGAAAGCCTTGCTGTTCCCAGACACTGAACCTTCTCCCGAGGGAGTGCTGCACTGTTGGAGGTACCATTCTTCAATGACTTGGATGCAAAACATCCCATGATATCATTTCAAAGAGCAAAAGAGTTCTCCCCAGTGTCCTGGACAATATCTTCCCTTCAACCAACCTCACTAAATTAAAACAGATTATCTGGTCATTATCAGACTGCTGTTTGTGGGATCTTGCACAATTTAGTTTTATTCTTTTATGGAATGTGGGTGTCACTGGCTGGGCCAGCATTTGGTGCCCATCCCTAATTGCCCTTGAGAAGGTGGTGCTGAGCCACCTTCTTGAAACGCTGCGTCCATGTGGTGTTTGTACACCCACAGTGCTGTTAGGAAGTTCCAGGATTTTGACCCAGCGACAGTGAAGGAACGGTGATATATTTCCAAGTCAGAATGGTGAGTGGCTTGGAGGGGAACTTCCGGTTGGTGGTGTTCCCATGTGTGTGCTGCCCTTGTCCTTCTAGATGGTAGAGGTCACAGTTTGGAAGGTGCTGTCTAAAGGTGCCTTGACGAGCTGCTGCAGTGCATCTTGTAGATGGTACACATTGCTGCCAGCGGGGGGAATGGATGTTTAAGGTGCTGGATGGGGTGCCAATCAAGCAGGCTGCTTTGTCCTGGATGGTATTCAGCTTCTTGAGTGCTGTTGGAGCTGCACTTATCCAGACAAGTGGAGAGTGTTCCATCACACCCCCAACTTATGCCTTGTAGATAGTGGACAGGCTTTGGGGAGTCAGGGAGTTGGTTACCCAGCCTCTGACCTGCTCTTGTAACCACAGTTTTTATATTGCTAGTCCAGTTCAGTTTCTGGTCAATGGCAACCCACAAGATGTTGATAGTGGGGGTTCAGCGATGATAATGCCATTGAATGTCAAGGGGAAATGGTTAGACTCTCTCTTGTTGGAGATGGTCATTGCCTGACACTCGTGTGGCACAAATGTTACTTGTTACCCCAAGACAGAATGGTGTCCAGGTCTTGATGCATATTGTGCAATCATCAGTGAATATCCCCACTTCTGACCTTATGATGGAAGGAAGGTCATTGATGAAGCAGCTGAAGATGTTTGCACCAAGGACACTATCCTGAAGAACTCCTGCAGTAATGTCCTGGGACAGAGATAATTGTCTCTAACAACCATAACCATCTCCCTTTATGCAAAGTATGACCAACCCAGTGGAGAGCTCCCTCCAACCTACCTCCCCAATCCCCACTGACTTCAATTTTGCTAGGGCTCCTTGATGCCACACTCGGACAATTGCTACCTTAACGTCAAGGGCAGGTACTCTCACCTCTTCAGCTCTTTCAACCGTTTGGATTGAGGCTGTAATGAGGTCAGGAGACGAACAGTCCCAGTGGAACCCAAACTGAGCATCAGTAAGCAGGTTATTGCTGAGTAAATGCCGCTTGATAGTATTGACAACACCTTCCATTACTTTGACCCATTACTGATGGGTATGTAATTGGCCAGTTAGATTTGTCCTGCTTTTTGTGTACAGGATTTATCTGGGAAATTTTCCATATAGCCGGGTTGATGCCAGTGTTGTAGCTGTACTGAGACAGCATGGCTAGGGGTGCAGCAAGTTCTGGAGCACAAATCTTGAGTACTATTGCCCAAATATTATCAGGGCCTTTGCAGTATCCAGTGCCTTCAGTTGTTTCTTGATATCACGTGGAGTGAATCGAATTGGCTGAAGACTGGTATGTGTGATGCTGGGGACCTCAGGAGGAGGCCCAGATGGATCATCCACTCGGCGCTTCGGGCTGAAGATTGTTGCAAATGCTTCAGCCTTGTCTTCTGCACTGATGTGCTGGGCTCCCCCATCATTGAGGATGGCGATATTTGTGGAGCCTCCTCCTCCAGTGAGTTGTTTAATTTTCCACCATCATTCATGACTGGATGTGACAGGACTGCAAAGATTTGATCTGATCCGTTGGTTGTGGAACTGCTTAGCTCTATCATATGCTGCTTCCGCTGTTTAACATGCAAGTAGTCCTGTGTTGTGGCTTTACCAGGTTGACAGTTCATGTTTAGGTGCTGCTCCTGGCATGCCCTCCTGCTCTCCTTATTGGACTTGGCCATTTCAGTTCCAGCAGTTCAAAAGTGACGACTCAACTGTGTTCTGGTGAAGAGTCAGACGGACTCGAAACGTTAACTGTGTCCCTCTCCGCAGATGCTGTCAGACCTGCTGAGGTTTTCCAGATATTTTTGTTTTTGACTCAAGTGAACTGTTGTTCAAGACCACAACACTGGCTGCACATCGCTTTGGGACGTGCTGAGGTCAGTAAAGGCGCTACATAAATGCGAGTATTTCCTGAAGGGAGTCACAGAGTTGCTAACACTTTACAAATAAGCTGACCCTGTGCTGGTGGAATGAAGTGTCTGGCTGTAGACCGGTTGGTCTCAGACTGACCGCACGGTTAGTGCTATCTTTTTCCAAAGCTGCCCCTTCATCAGCATTTCTCCAACGGTTCACCTAGGGCCACTGAAATCACACTCACTACTCTGGGTAATCTCACGAGTAAACTCGCTCCTTTCCCCTGCTTCCCAGAGTATAAAGAGGGCAAAATAAACAGTAGAAACTGGAACCAGAAGGGGTTCAGTGAGGTAATGAGCTCTACGTTGTGAGTTGGGGCCATCAAAACTACATGGTCCCAATGCAAGACACAGAGCAGCAGAACTGGAACAAAATCACCCCCAAGGTAACGCAGGACCAATGCCTGATAGGGCAGTGCGTGTGCCACGGGGCAGTGCGTGTGCCGCTGGAAGAGTTTCAATCACTTCTTAAAATAAAGTTTTTTTCAATTTTTAACCTCAGCACTGAGCAGAGTCACAAGAGCACTTGTTAATATTTAACAGGCAGCCCTTCCAGCAGCTGAATGAGTTAATCCAGGCCCAGAGAGCCTGCTGATTAGAGGCAGAGCACAGGCACATTGAGTTAGTCAGACACTGGTGCTGGGGAGCAGCAAACAGTGACAAATTATCCTCCTGATCACTACACAGTGACTCCTGTCCTCCTCGGCTTCTGTGTAGGAGACTGGACTGAGCTCAACAGTGCTGCTCAAATGGTCAAATAGCCCATAACAATCTGCCCAAGCTCACAGGTGAAGACACTCATTTGGGCAAGGTGATGAAGGGTAAATGGATATTGTGGAACCTGCAGAGAGGGGATATGTGAAATGAGATTCAGGTAAGACAGCCCAAGGGAAGTGGTCAGAGACACAGTCCCTCAGTGAAAATTTGAAGCTCACTCCTGCTTGCACATAAGGTTTTCAGCACTGCTCCAAGTCCCTATCCACCCAAATGGCCTCAACAAACTGAAAATTATCCTATGCCCAGACAAAACACTACCACAAGCCTCAAAAAAAGATTAGTCCCAGATGGGACTCCTAAATTAAAATCATAACATTCCTCAATATCCTTCTAAAGCTTCCAATTAACTCGACAAATTGTAAAGATTTGAGACTTAGTAAGCACAAGTGAAATTCGGAGCCTGGGTTAAAGCTGTAGTTATCAGGGGCAGGGGCCTGTCTTTCAGCAAGCTGTTTATTAGTTCAGAGGTTAGTGCACAGGTGGATGTCTCCTCACATGTTCCATAAACCAGCTGCCCTGCAGCAGTGGGGTGTGGAAAATTCTGGGAGCCCAAACTCAAAATACAAAATGGGACACATACCCCCTCCCCAGAATATCACAAATTGTTTCAGTCTGTTACTCTGTTTCAGAGGCAGGAGCGGGTGAAAGGGAAAACAGTGACTGAGGCTCTAGAATAAAGAAGCAAAACTCACTGGCTGACAAAGGTGATGGACTTTCCTGAGCGTCCAGCTCTGGCTGTCCTCCCCACTCGATGAATGTAATCCTGGAAGGTAAACATTAAGCAACATGAAACCAGCACAGACAGGAGCAGGATATCTGAGCACTTACCCAACACATCAACTGAGATTAGCGCACAGCAGGGGGGAAGCACAGCCAGCAGAACGGGGGGGGGAAACGCGGCAGGGAGAGTGGGGGGGGAACGCGGCGGGGAGAGTGGGGGGGGGAACGCGGCGGGGAGAGTGGGGGGGGGGAAGGCGGCGGGGAGAGTGGGGGGAAGGTGGCGGGGAGAGTGGGGGGTAACGCGGCGGGGAGAGTGGGGGGTAACGCGGCGGGGAGAGTGGGGGGTAACGCGGCGGGGAGAGTGGGGGGGAAGGCGGCGGGGAGAGTGGGGGGGAAGGCGGCGGGGAGAGTGGGGGGGAAGGCGGCGGGGAGAGTGGTGGGGAAGGCGGCGGGGAGAGTGGGGGGGAAGGCGGCGGGAAGAGTTGGGGGGGTAACACGGTGGGGAGAGTGGGGGACGAGGCGGCAGGGAGAGTGGGGGGAAGGTGGCGGGGAGAGTGGGGGGGAAGGCGGCGGGGAGAGTGGGGGGGGGAAGGCGGCGGGGAGAGTGGGGGGGAAGGTGGCGGGGAGAGTGGGGGGGGAAGGTGGCGGGGAGAGTGGGGGGGAAGGCGGCGGGGAGAGTTGGGGGGGTAACACGGTGGGGAGAGTGGGGGACGAGGCGGCAGGGAGAGTGGGGGGAAGGTGGCGGGGAGAGTGGGGGGGGGAAGTCGGCGGGGAGAGTGGGGGGGGAAGGCGGCGGGGAGAGTGGGGGGGAAGGTGGCGGGGAGAGTGGGGGGGAAGGCGGCGGGGAGAGTGGGGGGGGGAAGGCGGCGGGGAGAGTGGGGGGGGGAAGGCGGCGGGGAGAGTGGGGGGGAAGGTGGCGGGGAGAGTGGGGGGTAACGCGGCGGGGAGAGTGGGGGGTAACGCGGCGGGGAGAGTGGTGGGGAAGGCAGCGGGGAGAGTGGGGGGGAAGGCGGCGGGGAGAGTTGGGGGGGTAACACGGTGGGGAGAGTGGGGGACGAGGCGGCAGGGAGAGTGGGGGGGAAGGTGGCGGGGAGAGTGGGGGGAAGGCGGCGGGGAGAGTGGGGGGTAACACGGCGGGGAGAGTGGGGGGTAACACGGCGGGGAGAGTGGGGGGGGTAACACAGCAGGGAGAGTGGGGGGGAAGGCGGCGGGGAGAGTGGGGGGGGGAACGCGGCGGGGAGAGTGGGGGGGAAGGCGGCGGGGAGAGTGGGGGGGGGAACGCGGCGGGGAGAGTGGGGGGGGGGAAGGCGGCGGGGAGAGTGGGGGGAAGGTGGCGGGGAGAGTGGGGGGTAACGCGGTGGGGAGAGTGGGGGGACGAGGCGGCAGGGAGAGTGGGGGGAAGGTGGCGGGGAGAGTGGGGGGGGGAAGGCGGCGGGGAGAGTGGGGGGGGGAAGGCGGCGGGGAGAGTGGGGGGAAACGCGGTGGGGAGAGTGGGGGGGGGAAGGCGGCGGGGAGAGTGGGGGGGAAGGTGGCGGGGAGAGTGGGGGGTAACGCGGCGGGGAGAGTGGGGGGGGGAAGGCGGCGGGGAGAGTGGGGGGGGGAAGGCGGCGGGGAGAGTGGGGGGGGTAACACGGCGGGGAGAGTGGGGGGGGGAAGGCGGCGGGGACAGTGGGGGGGTAACACGGTGGGGACAGTGGGGGGGAAACGCGGTGGGGAGAGTGGGGGGGGGTAACACGGTGGGGACAGTGGGGGGGAAACGCGGTGGGGAGAGTGGGGGGGAAACGCGGTGGGGAGAGTGGGGGGGAAACGCGGTGGGGAGAGTGGGGGGTAACACGGTGGGGACAGTGGGGGGGAAACGCGGTGGGGAGAGTGGGGGGGAAGGTGGCGGGGAGAGTGGGGGGTAACACGGTGGGGACAGTGGGGGGGAAACGCGGTGGGGAGAGTGGGGGGGAAACGCGGTGGGGAGAGTGGGGGGTAACACGGTGGGGAGAGTGGGGGGTAACGCGGCGGGGAGAGTGGGGGGGAAGGCGGCGGGGAGAGTGGGGGGGAAACGCGGTGGGGAGAGTGGGGGGGGGGGAAGGCGGCGGGGAGAGTGGGGGGGGAAGGCGGTGGGGAGAGTGGGGGGGAAACGCGGTGGGGAGAGTGGGGGGGAAACGCGGTGGGGAGAGTGGGGGGACGAGGCGGCAGGGAGAGTGGGGGGAAGGTGGCGGGGAGAGTGGGGGGGGGAAGGCGGCGGGGAGAGTGGGGGGGGGAAGGCGGCGGGGAGAGTTGGGGGGGGAAGGCGGCGGGGAGAGTGGGGGGTAACACGGTGGGGACAGTGGGGGGGAAACGCGGTGGGGAGAGTGGGGGGGGGGTAACACGGTGGGGACAGTGGGGGGGAAACGCGGTGGGGAGAGTGGGGGGGAAGGTGGCGGGGAGAGTGGGGGGTAACACGGTGGGGAGAGTGGGGGGGAAGGTGGCGGGGAGAGTGGGGGGTAACACGGTGGGGAGAGTGGGGGGTAACACGGTGGGGAGAGTGGGGGGTAACACGGTGGGGAGAGTGGGGGGTAACACGGTGGGGACAGTGGGGGGTAACACGGTGGGGACAGTGGGGGGGAAACGCGGTGGGGAGAGTGGGGGGGGGTAACACGGTGGGGACAGTGGGGGGGAAACGCGGTGGGGAGAGTGGGGGGGAAGGTGGTGGGGAGAGTGGGGGGTAACACGGTGGGGAGAGTGGGGGGGAAGGTGGCGGGGAGAGTGGGGGGTAACACGGTGGGGAGAGTGGGGGGTAACACGGTGGGGAGAGTGGGGGGTAACACGGTGGGGAGAGTGGGGGGTAACGCGGCGGGGAGAGTGGGGGGGAAGGCGGCGGGGAGAGTGGGGGGGAAACGCGGTGGGGAGAGTGGGGGGGGGAAGGCGGCGGGGAGAGTGGGGGGGGAAGGCGGTGGGGAAACGCGGTGGGGAGAGTGGGGGGGAAACACGGTGGGGAGAGTGGGGGGGAAACGCGGTGGGGAGAGTGGGGGGGGAAGGCGGCGGGGAGAGTGGGGGGGGGGAAGGCGGCGGGGAGAGTGTGGGGGGGAAGGCGGCGGGGAGAGTGGGGGGGGGAAGGCGGCGGGGGAGAGTGGGGGGGGAAGGCGGCGGGGAGAGTGGGGGGGGAAAGGCGGCGGGGAGAGTGGGGGGGGAAGGCGGCGGGGAGAGTGGGGGGGGAAGGCAGCGGGGAGAGTGGGGGGGAAACGCGGTGGGGAGAGTGGGGGGGAAACGCGGTGGGGAGAGTGGGGGGGGAAGGCGGCGGGGAGAGTGGGGGGGGGAAGGCGGCGGGGAGAGTGGGGGGGGGGAAGGCGGCGGGGAGAGTGGGGGGGGGGAAGGCGGCGGGGAGAGTGGGGGGGGAAGGCGGCAGGGAGAGTGGGGGGGGAAGGCGGCGGGGAGAGTGGGGGGGGAAGGCGGCAGGGAGAGTGGGGGGGGAAGGCGGCGGGGAGAGTGGGGGGGGGAAGGCGGCGGGGAGAGTTGTGGGGGGGAGCACAGTGGTGAAGATGGGGCACAGTGAAGCTGCACACTCTGATAGGTGGCAGTTACACACTATAACTTCACCCACTCCCCTCTGCACCCGAGGGCTTGGGCACTGAGTGTCAGAAGCCTCAGCATTGCAGCTGGTCCCAACCCAACCTCACTCTAGGCTCCGAGGTCAGCAGAGCAGGAGCAGAACTTCTAGCTGGTATTTCTCTCCGCTCACATGTACCGTAGTCACCAACCTCCTGATAACACTAGTTGGCATCAGATTTTCAGACAGTGATGATGTGGAGCAGACTAACACTAGTTACACCTTAAGTAAGGGGAAGTGCAACAGAGCCCATAACTGCTCCGTGATGAGGTGCTGTTTTCGATATCATCAGGCTACAAGCCTTACCTTAGAATGGGTGGGAATGTCAAAGTTTATAACCACATCTACATGTGGAATATCCAGCCCACGGCTTGCTACGTCTGTGGCCAGCAAAACCGACCGAGACTTAGCCTTGAATTTATTCAAAGCTCCCAATCGTTTGTTCTGCAATTTATAAAAAAAAAAACAAAATAAGTAATGGTTTATGCCACAGGACAGACAGTGTCATTGTGTAAAGAGCAGCAGCCCACCTGATTCATTTGGCCATGTAAGGGAATGGCGGTAAAGCCCAGATTGCGCAGCAGCAGTGCCGTGCGCTGTGCGTTATTACACGTGCCACAGAAGATGATGAAGGAATTGCCGGCCAGCTCGTTTAGAATGGAAACCAGGTAACAATCCTAGGAAAAGAAGCATCAAACTTTCAAACAATCCTGGGAACTCAGAAACAATCAGCAGGTGCATTTCCAGTCATCTGTACATTATACCTTTATCCACACATTCACCCCACCCACAAAACTACATCGGCTGTCATGATATTTGTGCCCATCCTAAGTTGGTATGTCAACATTTCCCATGTCACAGCGTAATTGCAGCACTGGCCACGAAGTGGCTCTGTGGAGTGAGTTCTGAAGTATCTCTCGACTCCATCTTGTAGGAATAAAAACTCTTCCATTCGCCAAGGGCAAGGCTGAGGGAAATATGCAAATATTCTTTAAAAACAGGCTCAAATACAACTGGAAAAACATCTGCACTTATACAACTCAGGGGAATAAAGGATTTGCATTTGAAGAAAGGGCCTTTTGTAACGTCAGGATAACTACCTAACAGGGCAGACAGGGTTTTGGCTTCATGACTTGTTACAATCCCGTTAAAGAGACTGTTAACGGTTAAAGAGAAATTCAAAACCCCTATTATCTGCTGAAAGAACAAAGCCACAAGATTCCATGGTTTAAACAAATGCTATCACTGTACAAGAATCGAACAAAGCAAACACTAACTATAATTATACTTTAAACAAAAAAAAATGCAGAATCACTAGTACTTTAAGACGAAAATCTTCAACTGAACCTTGCCCTTTCCATTTTAACCTCTCCTGCTCCTCAGGAAGTCTTTAGCTACTTATTAGACTCCTGAAGGTTCCTTCATATTCTGGGACCAAACCAAAGTGCCACAGCTCTCAGGAATTCAATTCTATTCTCCTCAGTGGTCCTTCTATCCTCCGAGGTATGAGCTTTCTTGGGGTCTTTCCACTGACCTCCAGCTAAGTGACCCTCCAGCCCTCCTTAGGCACCTCACAATTATGGGACACTCCAGCTCCTGCATGGGCTTCATCGCACTCTTGCTTAGTGACTCCAACTCAGAAATATCCCTGATTTTTGACAGCCCTTTTGCTTCTGGTCTACAGTTGTTTTTTTTCACTCTTAGCAGACACTTTCTTTCCCTGCCTGCCGAATTCAGGACATCCACCCACCAGTTTGGGAGCTTTCAATTCAATTCCAACCCCAAAGACCTTCTGGATCTTGAGGTCTGCATGGACAATTCAAATTTCTAATGAACTGAGGGCAATTCTCCTGGGGTCCTACTGCCTGCAGTTCCCCAGCTAAAGGAGGGTCACCTGCCATTTTATGGCTTTCAGCCTCCTAACATGGACCTCATAAGTTCACAGGGACCTTTGATGTGTAAATACTTTGGTCTGGCATCTTCTGACCTCCAGAGGTTCAGTTACCTTTCATTTAAAAATTTAATTCCCCAAAACTAACAGTTAAGCCTCTAATATTTTAATATAAACAGTTAAACTTCTAATATATTAATATAAACCATCAAATTGGATGACTGTGACAGTCTCATCTGATAGTACTTGAGGTTTCAAAGGAATCGGATAAAGATTTAAGGAAAGTAACAGTGATAATTAATTATATTCAGCCCAGAAGTCACTGGCGTCTAACAGCAGTGCTCCCAGGGTTCTAGCGACAGTCATTACCTTGAACTTTGCTGGGATGAACACATAATACTGCTGCAGTTTCTCCACAGTCTGGTACTTGGTTGAGACAGCACACTTCACAGGATCCTTCAGTGCCGCTCGCTGGAGCTTTTGTACCTGTGGGAGGACACCCGAAAGACTGAGCTCAGCATGAAATAATGAAGCAGCTTTTTAATCCATAACATTCAGTGTGGGTTCATTAACCAGTGCAAGGCCCAGAGACCTATCGACATCACAGGCACACGTACAGCAGCTCCTGAATTCTTCATTGTACTTTTGTATTTGCTGCCTTACTTTATTACTAATAAACCTTCTTTCAGTGACAGCTCTGGCTGCCTTTGACGCAGTTCTTTGGAGATTAGGAAGGGGCACCCCCAGACCGCCTCTCTGAAAGCTCCTGATGCTGCAAGTATTGCAATGACCTGCTCCAGCTTCAGTAAGAAATGCTGAGCTAGACGCAACTCACCAGGAACAGAATTAGGGCACAGGCGACAGTGTAAACAAGCCTGACAGTTCAAACTCTCTTAGTCTCTTCGGAGAACATTAAACAGGCTGTTCAAGTTGGATCAGTATGAGGGAGAAAACAAGGGGACATGAGTTATAGAGTGTAGAGCTGGGTTAGATGTCAGCAGGGACTCTTTTGTCAAACTTGGGTTGTCTGAGCTGTGCAGTGAGTGGGAACTGCAAACCTTTTGAGAGGAGGAGGTGGGAATTTACTGGGAAGTATTTGGGACAAGGAACCCGGGTAGATTATTCAACACAATGGGAATGGGATACAATTCACTCAGGTCAGAGATCGAACCTGGGACTTGGCCAGTATCACACGGAGAAACTCCCATCACATCAAGTGCCCGCTGACCACACTGGGAAACTCTCCATCGCACTGAAAACATCACCCCCCCTTCCCCCAAAATCAGGCGACACACTGACTCTGAGGCATGGGGATAGATACGTTAAAAAGTTTCTCAGCAAACCTTCTTGGTCATTGTTGCAGAAAACAGGTAGGTCTTGCGGTCTCTTGGAATCACTTTGAGAATTTTATCAACCTGCAAAATAAATGTATGGACTGATGAGGATCAGGTATCACAGGACACCCCAGAATATAACAACTAATAGACAGTGAGAATGGTACTGAGCACCAGAACATTATTATAATTTTTAAAAATCTCACATTAAACATATATTTGCTCATTACTTTATGCATATAAACTGAATGTGAATGGAACTGAAGGATTCTAATACACACAATAACCTGACAGTTTTGTCTTTGACTCATGGCTGCTCCCTGGGCAATGGCACCATCTGGTGGCTGTTATACAAATGGCAGCTCAATTCACACTGCCTCCTGAAATGAGGTTTGTCTGTCAGTGAGGGCACAAAACCCCTGAGCAGGGCATCCCCACAGCTCAGTGCTATATATTGTTGTCCTATTTTTTGATCTACCCTTTAAACACTTTCCTAAACCTGCATTTATATTCAGCACCCTTACTGACCCTAGTATGCCCCAAGTCCTTCACAGCCAATGAGGTACTTTCAGGAGCGTTGTGACTGTTGTACTGTAGGAAACGCGCCAATTTGCACAGGAAGATCCCATGAGCAGCAAAGCTATAAAAAGCCAGATGTTTTTGTGACGTTCATGGTGGAATAAATATTATCTCAGGACACTTTTTTCCCTCGGGGTGGGTGGGGGGGTGGGATTTGATTTTGGGGCAGTGAATCCCCAGAGCATGTCAATGTCTTTAGCGGGTCCCAGGGAGTCTGTTACCAAACTGGGAGAGCATCAATATCTGCTTCACTGTCCACCAGAAATCGGTGAGTTTGCTCGGTCAGATGTGGACACCCACCACTCGCCTCAGGTGAATAAGAAACACGGAAATCCGAACGCCACAGTTCACACACCTCAGTTTCAAAATCCATGTTGAGAATCCTGTCGGCCTCATCCATCACCAGGTATTTGAGCGCTCGCAGGTTAAACCCCTTTGTGTTCTGAAGGTGATCAATCAGTCGGCCCGGGGTCGCTGGCAGAGAGAGAACAATTACAGTAACAGCCTGTCCAGTGTCCGCCCAGATAACCAGGGTAACCCATCCAGTGCCCTCCCGGGGTAACCAGGGTAACCCACCCAGTGTCCTCCTGAGTAACCAGGGTAATCCACCCAGTGTCCTCCTGAGTAACCAGGGTAATCCACCCAGTGTCCTCCTGAGTAACCAGGGTAACCCACCCAGTGTCCTCCTGAGTAACCAGGGTAATCCACCCAGTGTCCTCCTGAGTAACCAGGGTAATCCACCCAGTGTCCTCCTGAGTAACCAGGGTAATCCACCCAGTGTCCTCCTTAGTAACCAGGGTAATCCACCCAGTGTCCTCCTGAGTAACCAGGGTAATCCACCCAGTGTCCTCCTTAGTAACCAGGGTAATCCACCCAGTGTCCTCCTGAGTAACCAGGGTAATCCACCCAGTGTCCTTCTTAGTAACCAGGGTAATCCACCCAGTGTCCTCCTGAGTAACCAGGGTAATCCACCCAGTGTCCTCCTGAGTAACCAGGGTAATCCACCCAGTGTCCTCCTGAGTAACCAGGGTAATCCACCCAATGTCCTCCTGAGTAACCAGGGTAATCCACCCAGTGTCCTCCTGAGTAACCGGGGTAATCCACCCAGTGTCCTTCTTAGTAACCAGGGTAATCCACCCAGTGTCCTCCTGAGTAACCAGGGTAATCCACCCAATGTCCTCCTGAGTAACCAGGGTAATCCACCCAGTGTCCTCCTTAGTAACCAGGGTAATCCACCCAGTGTCCTCCTGAGTAACCAGGGTAATCCACCCAGTGTCCTCCTGAGTAACCAGGGTAAACCACCCAGTGTCCTCCTGAGTAACCAGGGTAATCCACCCAGTGTCCTCCTGAGTAACCAGGGTAATCCACCCAGTGTCCTCCTTAGTAACCAGGGTAATCCACCCAGTGTCCTCCTGAGTAACCAGGATAATCCACCCAGTGTCCTCCTGAGTAACCAGGGTAAACTACCCAGTGTCCTCCTGAGTAACCAGGGTAATCCACCCAGTGTCCTCCTTAGTAACCAGGGTAACCCACCCAGTGTCCTCCTGAGTAACCAGGGTAACCTGCCCAGTGTCCGCCCGGGTAACCACACACCTCATGGGCCCAGCTCTGATTCAAACTCTGTCCTGTTGCTGTTCTCCACTGGGACAGTTGAGGGGGGTCACCACAAGAGGCCTCAGCATTCCTGAGCTTTCAGGGAGTGTGAGCACAGCCAGTGTTTCTGCTCAGGATCTAGTGGCTCTTGTAGAAAAGCGTGTGTTTGGACATCAAGTGAGGAAAGTACGTGGCTCAGTAACAACCCACCCCTACCCCCCACAGTCTAGAAAATCTTAATGCAATCAGGCAGGGTTTTGTGAAAAGGAAATCATGCTCGAATCATTTTTTTTTTTAAAAGAGTTGTTCGAGAAAGTAACAAGCAACATGGATAAAGGAGAATCTGTAGATGTGGTGTTCTTGCATTGTGTGATGAGATGCCATATCAAAGGTTACTACGCAAAATAAGAGCTCATGGTGTAGGGGGTAACATATTGGCATGGAGAGAGGATTGGTTAGCTAACATGAAGCAGAGAGCAGGATAAATTGATCATTTTTGGGTTGGCAAGCTGTAACTAATGGAGTGCCACAGGGACCTCAACTCTTTACAATCCTATCAATACCTTGGATGAAGGGACCAAATGTATGGTTGCTAAATTTGCTGATGACACAAAGATAGGTTGTAAGTTGTGAAGAGGACATTAGGAGCATACAAAGGGATATACATAGGTTGAGCGGGTAGGCAAATATTTGGTAGATATAGTATGGGAAAATGTGAACTTGTCTATTTTAGCAGGAGGAATAGAAAAGCAGTATACTACTTAAATGGAGTGTGTTAAGAAACCCATTGATCTCTGACTCCCTGTGTGTTAAATTAACAATCTGTGGAGATTCTAATATTTAAGGTACAGGATGTTCCAATGCTAATTACATTCGTTCCTGCCCAGTAACAAAGATGGGGCCCTCTCTCGCAGTGCTGTGATAGGTCACCAGATCAGTTCAAGGGTCAGTGAACAGGTTTTCTTGAGACAGTCAGTTTCGGGGAGTCTGCCAACTAACAAGTACCATCGATACAGGGACAGGCAGAGTTTCCAGTTAAGTTGAGTTAATAAGTTAGAGAAAAGGCTCGGGAAGCAGACTTTAAATAAAGAGAGCCATTAGGGCAAAGTAGTTTTGGAGTAGTGGCATTCTGCTTGGCACGGCCATAGACCTGAGTGTGTGCTTGTAAGCTATTGTTTGAGTGCACTTGGAAATCCAGATAAAAGGAATCTCAGAAGACGAGGCTGAAACTGTGAAGTGGGCCATTGTCAAAGCTGCCTGAGTGGAAGAGACATTTGGAGAGAATTCCACGGCACAATCTTCAAATGTGGAGATTGGAAACCCTCGTGAGAAAGATGAAGTTTCGATGAGATTGTGATAAACAATGTGACAAACTTCTGGGTGGAGTGTTGAGAAATCCATGGAGTTGGAGCTCACATTTACTCTGAATGTTGGAGTTCAAGACAAATATTGAAAATTGTTTTATCTTTCTGACCTCGTCCAGAAAAGTTTAATATTGTTTGTTCAAAACCCGTTGAATCTTGTGGCTTTATTTATTTGGTGAGCACCTTGAATCTCAAACTTCATCTACTTTAAACAAAACATTATTGGTCCCTTACCAGATCTCCCCCCACCTCCCAGGGTCTGGCCAAGGATCATAGATTGCAGAACTCTGAGGTAACGAGGGATCTGGGTGTCCTGGTGCATGAATCGCAAAACATGTATGCAGGTACAGCAAGAGATTAGGAAGGCATATGGAATGTTGGTTACTGCAAGGGGAATAGAATATAAAAGTAGGGATGTTTTGCTATAATTGTACCACATCCGGAGTACCGTGTACAGTTCTGATCTCCTTTTGTAAGAAAGGATATAATTACATCAGCAGTTCAGAAAAGGTTCACTCAACTGATACCTGGGATAAGGTGTTATTGTATGAGAAAGGTTGAACAGGTTGGGCCTTTAACCATTGGAGTTTAAAAGATTGAAAGGTGATCTTATTGAAACAGAAGATCCTGAGGGGACTCGACAGGATGGATGCTGAGAGGATGTTTCCCTTGTGGAGGGAAATCAAGAACCGGGGACAGAGTTTAAAAATAAGGAGTCTCCCATTTAAGACTGAGATGAGGAGAACTTTCTTCTCTGAGGTTCATCAGTTGAGTATTTTAAGGCTGAGTTAGTCTGATTCTTGATAGACAAGGGAGTCAAAGGTTATAGGGGCAGACAGGAAAGTAGAGCTGAGGCCACAATCAGAGCAGCCATGGTCTTATCAAATGACGAAGCAGGCTCAGCGAGGGGCTGATTGGCCTACTCCTGCCCCTAATTCATAATGTATGTCTAACAACACACACAGTGGCCACTTTTAAACAGGATCCTGCTGCATGAAAGTGTCCTCCAGCCTCACAGAAGCAATCTAACCACAGCCAAATGCTCAAGTGTAATTCAAATGTCAGACACAACATTTGACAGATAATTTACAAGTGTGGAAGATAAGGAACATGATTTTTAACTTTCCAGTTACAATCCACCTTGAATGCTCTGCTGCACTCCATCATTCATTCGTTCTCATAACAGAATTCAAATGCAGAATATGTGGCTCACACACTATAAAGAAACAGATTTGGACAGAATGGGATGCACACACTGGCACAGACTTGGGTAGAAGGGTCTCTCCCCTGGAATTGATAGCTATTCTTACTCAGGGCTAGTGGTTGGACACTCCAGTTGGCCTCAGTACCCTGGGCTAGGGGGTGGCTAGGGTTAGATGAGGTAAAGGGAGGGGAAACAGAGAAGCTGCAAGGGGTTTAACCCTATCCAGCAGCTCTGATTAGAAACGGGTTGAGGTTAAGCTGTGATGCACTCGAGCCAAGAGGCCTGCAGGTACTGACAGCCCAGGTTCACATATACAAGGACAGGGATCAGACATCATAGGGCATCAGGCAGTGGGTGGTTGCAGTGACTGTGTTCCTCCCTGGAGGGGAGCTTTGAGGGGTGTGTAAACACTCACCGATAACGACGTGAGGCTTCTTCGCCAGAGCAAGGCTTTGCGACATCATATCAATTCCACCAACAATCACCGCTGTAATCAAAAAGCAAATTCATCAGATTAGGACAGGAAGCAGCATCGTCACCTTCACACTGAGCTCAATGTATACACTCAGAAGCTGAAACATTTTAGAATCTTGTAACCAGAGAATGTGCTAAATAAACACAATCTTATTAGATTTGATTCCCTCTTTTAACAGGATCCAGCGTAAGGGGGTTTGTCTCTTATATTATGATCCTGCCACCTACAAGTCAGATTTGTGTTATTTAGACAGAGGGAATCAGGTTCCGTATGTGCTACCTTTGGGTGTCAATAACTCTAAAGCAGGAAGTTGTTTACGGGGATAGCGGGTGTATTGAGCTGCTGCATTACAGGGTTAGGAGTTTATCAATTTACCCTTCAACACTGTAACCTCACCAATCCTGTCAGGTTATTAGAGGAAGGACAGACAAGGAGTATTACTCATAATGAAAATCACCATGCCCCCTCCACCCCAACTCCCTTTCTCTGTTCCAAGTGCCCCCTCCGCTCCCCAAGCTCCTCCCTCCACTTGCCTCAGCCCCCACTCCTCACCCCTCCCAACACCCTCTACCTGCCCCCAAGCTCCTCCCTCCACCACACCCCCTTACCCCCCTCACCCCCCCCCCCCCCAACCACCACCACCACCACCCCACTCCTGCCCCACTGACATCACTTGTATCAAGTCAGAAATTACTCACTAGATTTCACTCCAATGGAAGAACCCAAAGCTTCGAATTGTTCCGAGATCTGAAAGGCGAGCTCGCGGGTTGGTGTCAGGACAAGTGCAAACAGGCGCTGGGGTTTCTCCAGGAGGGCCTGCAGAATCGGGAGGGCAAAGGCTCCTGTCTTCCCGGAGCCGGTCTCAGCCAGGCCGATAATGTCCCGTCCTGAAAGAGAGAGGATAACAAAGTAAAACAAGACTCAGCACACAGACGTACGCTAGCTTCACACTGCATTACTGCCACTAACTCCACATACAGTCCCAGAATCACAGAACGTTAGTGTGCAGAAGGAGGCCATTCAGCCCCATCACGTCTGCACCAGCTCTCCAAAAGAGCGCTATGACTCAGCACCATTCTCTTGTCTTTTCCCCCATACCTCTGCACACTGTTTCTATTTAAATAATCATCTAATGCCTTCTTGAATGCCTCGATTGAACCTGCCTCCACCACACTTCCAGGCCGTGCATTCCGGACCCGAACCACTCGCTGTGTGAAAAAAGTCTTTCCTCACATCGCATTTGCTTCTTTTGCAAATTATTTTAAATCTGTGCCCTCTCGCTCTCAATCCTTTTACAAGTGAGATCAGTTTCCCCCTATCAACTCTATCCAGCCCCCTCATGATTTTCAACTCCTCTATCAAATCCTTCTTCTCTCCAAGGAGAACAGCCCCAACCTCTCCAATCTATCCTCATAGCTGAAGTTTCTCGTCCTTGGAACCATTTGTGTAAACCTCTTGTGCACTCTCTCCAATGTGTTCACGTCCTTCCTAAAGTGTAGCGCCCAGAACTGTACACAATACTCCAGCTGAGGTCTAACTAGTGTCTTATATAAGCTCAGCATAACCTCCTTGCTCTTGTACTCTATGTCCCTATTAATAAAGCCTAGGATACTGTATGTTTTATTAACCGCTGTCCTGCCACCTTCAATGATTTATGCACACATACACCCAGGTCCCTCTGCTCCTGCACCCCCTTAACAATTGTACCCCTTATTTTATATTGTCTGTCCATGTTCTTCCTACCAAAATGCATCACCTCACACTTCTCCACGTTGAACTTCGCTAGTTTTACACTGTTACTGCCACTAACTCCCCACAACCAGTGGCAAAGTTAGAATAATGTTGCTGAAATCCAGGAAAATGATGGTCAGGAAATCTAACGAATTTCTGTCAGTGCAGAGTGAGCTTCAAAGGTAAATTGAGCATGTAATTAAAAGCAGCTGACCACTTCCTAGGGTAACAAACACTATTGCAACTTAGCATTACCAGGAGAAGCTTACAATTTGTTGCACAGATTCAGGTTGTATTCCTTTGAGTAGAGAGAAACTATTACTGGGATGGGAGGGAAAAGTCCATAACAAGGAGGTGTAATCTTACAGAATCTTAAAATTAGAGCCAGGCCTTTCAGAGGGAAGACAGGGAAAGGGTAGTGGAAATCGGGAACTCTCTCCCCATAAACAGTTGTGCAGCCTGGGGTTAACTGAAAATTTCAAAACTGAATGACAGATTTTTGTGAAGAGAAAGTGCACATTTCAGCACGATGACCTTTCATCACCTTAAATCAATTCTGGTGTAAGGTCACAGATCTGAAAAGTTAACTCTGTTTCTGCTGACCTGCTGAGTATTTCCTGCACTTTTTGACTTTAGTTCCGATTTCCAACACCAGCAGGAATTTGCTTTTGTATTTATAGGTTCCTGTTAGGCAGGGTATTAAGGATTATGGCGCCAAGGCGGGTAGACGGAATTAAGCTACAGATGAACCGCTGGCTAATCGAACGGAGAGAAAGATTTGAGGGCTAAATGGCGTTTTCTCATTCCTGGTTTATTCTGAAATTAAGAATTTGAATTTCAACAACGCTTTTCATGCCCTCAAAGCACCTCGGCGTGTTTTAGGTCCCACGAAGTGGGAGTCACGGTTGTAAGGCCGAAAGCGCAGCAGCCAATGGTGCACAGCGAGATCCCACGAACAGCAAGGCGATCACGACCAGTAAATGTTCCAGCGGCGTTGGTTATGAGATAAATATTGTCCGCGGAACACCGAGGGGAATCAGTCCCCGCTTCAGATATAACGCCGGGGAATCGTTAACATCCAAACCGCCAACAGTGGTGGTGAGATGTGTAAATGTTAACAGGGACTGGGGGAGATGTGATGGGGACATGAACCCAATGTCCAACCCTGATGGGTTGCGATGCTGTTGAACTCCTCACCTTGCAGTGCGACTGGTAAAGCTTCCTTCTGGATTTTGGTGGGTGATTTCCATCCCAGCTGTTCACAGGCCTCACACAGAACCTCAGTCACACCCTAGGGGACAAGAGACAAGAGTTAACCCCGGATTGAACTGTCCCCAGGGTTGAAGCACCCCCAGGGCCGAGAGTAACAGACCCCCACCCCCCCACCACCACCACCACAGGGAGACAGGGCCTACAGCCTCCCCCCAGGCCTGGGGGATAGATTCAAGCTCAGCAGCTTCTTGTTTCAATGGGTAACAGTGATATCAGAGAGAGAGAGAGAGAGAAACAGGGCCCGAGGCCCGAACATCGGCCCCCAGTACCTCCACCAACCCCCCCGGGGTCAGAGCACCCCCGGGTCAGGGGCCTCTCTCTCCCCCCCGCCCTCCCTCGGTCACGGACCCTCGCCCCCGGGTACCAGGTCTCGAAAAGTCCCCGGATCTTCGGCCTCGCTCGCCTCGGTCGCCATCTTCTCCCCCAGGTCGGAGCGCGCATGCGCGGCGCGGTTGGCACTGGGAGTTGTAGTCCTGGGGGCGGGGCGGGGCGGGGCGAGGGGAGCAGGAGAGGGAGAGATGAGGGGAGGAGAGGGGGAGGGGAGAGGGAGATGAGAGGAAGGGGAGGGGGAGATGAGGGGATGTAAGAAGATGAGGGCAGGGGAGGGGGAGCTGAGGGGAGGGGAGGGGAGGGGGAAGATGGGGGAGGGGAGGGGGAGATGAGGGGATGTAAGAAGATGAGGGCAGGGGAGGGGGAGATCAGGGGAGGGGGAAGATGATGGGAGGGGGGCAATGAGGTGAGGGGGAAGATGATGGGAGGGGGAGATAAGGGGAGGGGAGATGAGTGGATGGATGGGGGGTGATGGGATGGAGGAGATGAGGGGAGGGGAGATGAGGAGAAGGAGCGGGGAGATTAAGGGAGGGGAGATGAGGGGAAGGGTAGGGGGAGTTGAGCGGAGGGGGAGATGAGGGGAGGGGGGAGATGAGGGGAGTGGGGAAGATAAGTGGAGGAGGAGATGAGGGGAGGGGGAGATGAGGGGAGGGGAGAGGGAGATGAGGGGAGGGAAGATGAGGGGAAGGATGGGGAGAGATGAGAGGAGGGGAGATGAGAAGAAGGGAGGGAGGGATGAGGGGAGAGATGAGGGGAGATGCGATGAGGGGAAGGAGGGGGAGATTAGGGGAGGGGAGGTGAGGGGAGCGAACGGGGGTGATGAGGGGAGGGGGAGATGAGGGGATGGGGAAGATGAGGTGAGGGGAGGGGAAAGATGAGTGTATAAGGAAGAGGAGGGGAGGGTGGAGTTGAGGGGAGGAGGAAGATGAGGGGGGTAGGTGAGGGGAGGGGAGGGGGAGATGAGGGGAAGGGAGGGGTAAATGAGGGGAAGGGAGGGGGAGATGGGGGAGGGAGGAAGATGAGGAAGGGGGAGTTGAGGGGAGGGGAAGATGATGGGCGGGGAGATGAGTGGAGGGGACAGGGTAGATGTGGGGAGGGAGCAGACGGGATGAGGGGAGGGGGGAGATGAGGGGAAGGGAGGGGGAAGATGAGGGGAGGGGAAGATGAGGGATGGGAGATGAGGGGAGGGAGAAGATGAGGGTGGGGGGAGATGAGGGGGAGATCAGGTGATGGGAGGGGGGAGATGAGGGGAAGGGAAGGGCGAGATGAGGGGAAGGGAGTTGAGGGGAGGGGAGGAGGAAGATGAGGGGAGGGGGGAGATGAGGGGAAGGTGTCGGAGGGGGGAGATGAGGGGAGGGGAGAGATGAGAGGAGGGGAGATGAGAGGAAGGGAGGGGTGATTAAGGGATGGGAGAGATGAGGGGAAGGGTAGGGGGAGATGAGGGGAGGGGGAGATGAGGGGTGGGGGAAGGAAGAAGATGAGGGGAGGGGAGAGGGAGATGAGGGGAGGGGGAAGATGAGGGGAGGGGAGGGGGAAATGAGGGGAGGAGGAAGATGAGAGGAGGGGGAGATGAGGGGAGGGGGAGATGATGGATGGGGAGGGGCAGATGAGGGGAGGGGGAGATGAGGGGAGGGGAGGGGGAAGATGAAGGGAGGGGACGGGGATATGAGGGGAAGGGAGGGGGATGAGTATAGGGAAGATGAGGGGAGGGTGGAGATGAGGGGAGGGGAGATGACGGGAGGGGGAAGATGAGGGGCAAGCGTGATGAGGGGAAGGGAGAGGGATGAAGGGAAGGGAGAGATCAGGGGAAGGGAGGGGTAAATGAGGGGAAGTGAGGGGGGAGATGAGGGGAAGGGAGGCGGGTGATGAGGAAGGGAGAGATGAGGGGAGAAGGGGAAAAATGAGGGAAAGGGAGATGAGTGGAAGGGAGTGGAAGATGAGGGGCAGGGGGAGATGAGGGAAGGGGGAGATGAGGGGAGGGGGAGTGGGGGAGATGAGGGGAGGGGAAGATGAGGGGAGGGGTGGAGGGTGATGAGAGGGAGAGGGAAGATGAGGCAGAAGATGAGGGGAGGGGAGAGGGGGAAATAAGGGACGGGAGGGGGGAGATGAGAGGAAGGGAAGGGGTGATGAGGGGAATGGAGGGGGAGATGAGGGGAAGGGAGGTGTAAGATGAGGGGAGGAAGAGATGGGGGGAAGATGAGGGGAGGGGGAGATGAGGGGCGGGGAGATGAGGGGAAGGGAGGGGGAAGATAAGGGGAGGGGAAGATGAGGGATGGGAGATGAGGGGAGGGAGAAGATGAGAGTGGGGGAAGATGACGGTTAGATCAGGTGATGGGAGGGGGGAGATGAGGGAGGGGGAGATGGGTGAGGGGGAGATGAGGGGATGGGGAAGATGAGGGGAGGAAGAAGTTAAGGGCAGGGGAGATGAGGGGAGGGGAGATGAGGTGAGGGGGAAGATGAGGGAAGGGGAGATGAGGGGAGGCGGAAGATGAGGGGAGGGGAAGATGAGGGGAGGGGGAAGATGAGGGGAGAGGAGGGGGAAATGAGGTGAGAGGGAAGATGAGGAGAGGAGGAAGATGAGAAGAGGGGGAGATGAGGGGGGAGGGGGAGATGATGGGTGGGGAGTGGGAGATGAGGGGAGGGGAGGGGGAAGATGAAGGGAGGGGACGGGGATATGAGGGGAAGGGAGGGGGAAGATGAGTATAGGGAAGATGAGGGGAGGGTGGAGATGAGGGGAGGGGGAAGATGAGGGGCAGGGGAGATGAGGGGGTTGGGGAGGGGGAGATGAGGGGAAGGGGGGGGGACGAGGGGAAGGGAGAGATGAGGGGAAGGGAGGGGTAAATGAGGTGAAGTGAGGGGGGAGATGAGGGGAAGGGAGGGGGTGATGAGGGGAAGGGAGGGGGAGATGAGGGGAAGGGAGGAGGAGATGAGGGGAGGGGGGAGATGAGGGAAGGGGAGTTGAGAGGGAGAAGATGAGGAAGGGGGAGATGAGGGGAGGGGGAGATGGGCGGGGAGATGAGGGGGAAGGGACAGGGTAAATGAGGGGAGGGGCAGATGGGATGAGGGGAGCGGCCAGATGAGGGGAAGAGGGGGGAGATGAGGAGGATTGAGGGGTGACAGAAGGGGAGGGGGAGAGGAGAAGAGGGGAGATGAGGGGATGGATGGGGGGAGATGAGGGGAGGGGAGGAGATGAGAGGGGAGGAGATGAGAGGAGAGGAGATGAGCGGAAGGGAGGGGGAGATTAGGGGATGGAGGAGATGAAGGGAAGGGTAGGGGGAGATGAGGAGGAGGGGGAGATTAGGGGAAGGGGAAACGAGGGAAGGGGAGATGAGTGGAAGGGAGGGGAAGATGAGGGGCAGGGGGAGATGAGGGAAGGGGGGAGATGAGGGGAGGGGGAGTGGGGGAGATGAGGGGAGGGAGGAGATGAGGGGAGGGGGAAGATGAGGGGAGGGGTGGAGGGTGATGAGAGGGAAAGGGAAGATGAGGGGAGGGGAGATAGGGGGAAATAAGGGAGGGTAGGGGGGAGATGAGTGGAAGGGAAGGGGTGATGAGGGGAATGGAGGGGGGAGATGAGGGGAAGGGAGGTGTAAGATGAGGGGAGGAAGAGATGGGAGAAGATGAGGGGAGGGGGAGATGAGGGAAGGGGCGGGGAGATGGGGGAAGGGAGGGGGAAGATGAGGGATGGGAGATGAGGGGAGGTAGAAGATGAGAGTGGGGGGAGATGAGGGTTAGACCAGGTGATGGGAGGGGGGAGATGAGGGGAGGGGGAGATGAGGGGTGAGGGAAAGATGAGTTGGGGGGAGATGAGGGGATGGGGAAGATGAGGGGAGGAAGAAGATGAGGGGAGGGGGAGATGAGGGGAGGGGAAGATGAGGGGAGGGGGAAGATGAGGGAAGGGGGAGATGAGGGGAGGCGGAAGATGAGGAGAGGGGAAGATGAGGGGAGGGGGAAGATGAGGGGAGAGGAGGGGGAAATGAGGTGAGAGGGAAGATGAGAGGAGGGGGAGATGAGGGGGGAGGGGGAGATGATGGGTGGGGAGTGGGAGATGAGGGGAGGGGAGGGGGAAGATGAAGGGAGGGGACGGGGATATGAGGGGAAGGGAGGGAAAAGATGAGTATAGGGAAGATGAGGGGAGGGTGGAGATGAGGGGAGGGGGAAGATGAGGGACAGGGGAGATGAGGGGGGTAGGGGAGGGGAAGGGAGGGGGATGAGGGGAAGGGAAAGATGAGGGGAAGGGACGGGTAAATGAGGTGAAGTGAGGGGGAGATGAGGGGAAGGGAGGGGGTGATGAGGGGAAGGGAGGGGGAGATGAGGGGAGGGGGGAGATGAGGGAAGGGGAGGTGAGAGGGAGGAGATGAGGGGAGGGGAAGATGAGGGGAGGGGTGGAGGGTGATGAGAGGGAGAGGGAAGATGAGGCGGCAGATGAGGGGAGGGGAGATAGGGGGAAATAAGGGAGGGGTGGGGGGAGATGAGTGGAAGGGAAGGGGTGATGAGGGGAATGGAGGGGGGAGATGAGGGGAAGGGAGGGCGAAGATGAGGGGAGGGGGAAGATGAGGGAGGGGAGATGAGGGGACAGGGAAGATGAGGGGAGGGAGGGATGAGGGGAGAGGCGGGGAGATGAGGGGAAGGGAGGGGAGAGATGAGAAGGGAGGGGGAGTTGAGGGGACAGGGAAGATGAGGGGAGGGGGTGATGAGGGGAAGGGGAGAGGTGAGGGGAGATGAGGAGAGGTGAGGGGAGATGAGGTGACGGATGGGGGCGATGAGGGGAGGGAGGAGATGAGAGGAGGGGAGATGAGAGGAAGGGAGGGGGAAGTTGAGGGGAGGGGGGAGATGAGGGGAAGGAGGGGGAGAGGGAGGATGAGGGCAAGGGTAGGGGGAGTTGAGCCGAGTGGGAGATGAGGGGAGGGGGGAAGATGAGGGGAGGGCAGGAGGGAAGATGAGGGGAGGTGGGAAGATGAGGAGAAGGGGGAGATGAGGGGAGGGGGGAAGATAAGGGGAGGGGAGATGAGCGGAAGGGAGGAGGGAGATTAGGGGAGGGAGGAGATGAGGGGAAGGGTAGGGGTAGATGAGGAGGGGGAGATGAGGGGAAGGGGAAACGAGGGAAGGTGGAGATGAGGGGAAGGGAGGGGAAGATGAGGGGCAGGGGGAGATGAGGGAAGGGGGAGATGAGGGGAGGGGAGATGAGGGAAGGGGGAGATGATGGGAGGGGAGATGAGTGGAGGGGGAAATGAGGGGATGGGGAAGATAAGGGGAGGGGGAGTGGGGGAGGGGAGGGAGGAGATGAGGGGAGGGGAAGATGAGGGGTGGGGTGGAGGGTGATGAGAGGGAGAGGGAAGATGAGACGGAAGATGAGGGGAGGGGAAATAGGGGGAAATAAGGGAGGGGAGGGGGGGAATGAGTGGAAGGTAAGAGGTGATGAGGGGAATGGAGGGGGGAGATGAGGGGAAGGGAGGGGGAAGATAAGGGGAGGGGAAGATGAGGGATGGGAGATGAGGGGAGGGAGAAGATGAGGGTAGGGGGGAGATGAGGGTTAGATCAGGTGATGGGAGGGGGAGATGAGGGGCGGGGAGATGGGGAGATGAGGGGAAGGGAGGGGGAGGAGGTGAGGGGAGGGGGGAGATGAGGGGAGGGGAGATGAGGGGAAGGGGAAGGTGAGCGGAGGGGGGAGATGAGGGGAGAGGGAAAGATGAGGTGAGCGGGAGATGAGGGGATGGGGAAGATGAGGGGAGGAAAAAGATGAGGGGAGGGGGAGATGAGGGGAGGGGAGATGAGGGAAGGGGAGATGAGGGGAGGGGGAAGATGAGGGGAGGGGGAGATGAGGTGAGGGAGGAAGATGAGGGGAGGGGAAGATGAGGGGGAGGGGGAGATGATGGGTAGGGAGGGCGAGATGAGGGGAGGGGGAAGATGAGGGGAGAGATGGGGAAATGAGGTGAGAGGGAAGATGAGAGGAGGAGGAAGATGAGAGGAGGGGGAGATGAGGGGGGAGAGGAGATGATGGGTGGGGAGGGCGAGATGAGGGGAGGGGGAGATGAGGGGAGGGGAGAGGGAAGATGAAGGGAGGGGACAGGGATATGAGGAGAAAGGAGGGGGAAGATGAGTATAGGGGAGATGAGGGGAGGGTGGAAATGAGGAGACACATGAGGGGGTACGGTTTGAGTCACTGACAGATGAGTGGGTACAGTCACTGAGTCACTGAGAGATGAGGGGGTACGGTCTCTGAGTCACTGACAGATGAGGGGGTACGGTCCCTGAGTCATTGAGAGATGAGGGGGTACGGTCAGAGGGGGAGATGAGGGGAAGGGAGGGGGATGAGGGGAAGGGAGAGATGAGGGGGAATTGAGGGGAAGGAAGGGGGAGATGAGGAGAAGGGAGAGGGGAGGGTGAAGATGAGGGGAGGGGAGAGATGAGGGGAGGGGGAGATGAGGGGAGGGGAGAATAGGGGAAGGGGGAGATGAGGGGAGGGAGGAGCTGAGAGGAGGGGGAAGATGAGGGGAGGAGGAAGATGAGGGGAGGGATGGCGGAAGATGAGAGGAGGGAGGAGATGAGGGGAGGGTAGATGAAGGGAAGGAGAGGAAAATGAGGGGAGGGGGAAAGATGAGGGAAGGGGGAAATGAGGGGATGGGAGGGGGAGATGAGGGGAGGGGAATGAGCAGGGAGGGAGATGAGGGGAGGAGAAGATGAGGGGAGAGGGAGATGAGGGGGAATGGGGGAGATGAGGGGAGGGAAGAGATGAGGGGAGGGGCAAGATGAGGGGAGGATGAAGATGAGGGCTGCGGGAGATGAGGGGAAGGTAGGAGGGAGATGAGGGGGGAGATCGGCGGGGCAGGGGGAGATGAGGGGAGATGGGATAGGGTGATGAGGGCAGGGGGAAGATGAGGTAAGGGGGGAGATGAGGGGAATGGAGGGGGAAATGCTTGGAAGGGGGAGATGGGGGAGGGGAGGGGGAGATGAGGGGAGGGGTGGAGATGAGGGGAGGGGGAGATGAGGGGAGGGGGAAGATGAGGGGAGGGGTGGGGGAAGATGAGCGGAGGGGGAAGATGAGGGAAGGGGAGGCGGGAGATGTTGAGGGGGAGATGAGGTGAGGGGAGGGGAGGGGAGGGGAAGATGAGGGGAGGGGAGGGGGAATATAGGGAGGGGAGGGGGAGGTGAGGGGGTGGGGAAGATGATGGGAGGGGAGGTGGAGATGAGGGGAGGGGAGGGGGAGATGAAGGGAGGGGAGGGAGAAGATGAGGGGAGGGGAGGGGGTAGATGAGGGGAGGGGGAGATGAGGGGAAGGAGCTGAGGGGAGGGAGAGATGAGGGTTGTGGAGATGAGGGGATGGGGAAATGAGGGGAGTGGGAAGGTTAGGGGAGGGGGAGATGAGGCGAAGCGAGGGGTGAGATGATGGCAGGGGAGGAGGGAGATGAGGGGGAGTGGGGAGATGAGAGGAGGGAGGAGATGAGGGGAGGGGGAAGATGAGGTGAGGGGAGGAGGGAGATGAGGGGAAGATGAGGGGAGGGGAGGGTGGAGAGGAGGGGATGGGCGAAGATTAGGGGAGGGGGGAATGATGAGGGGTGGACGGAAGATGAGGGGAGGGGGAAAGATGAGGGGAGGGGGAAGATGAGGGGAGCGGTTGATGAGGAGTGGGGGAGATGAGGGGAGGGGGAAGATGAGGGAAGGGGGAAGGGTGGAGTTGAGGGGATAGGAGGGGGTTATGGGGTGTGGAGGGGCAGATGAGGGGAAGGGGAGATGAGGGGAGAGGTCGGGGAGATGAGGGGAGGGGGAAGATAAGGGAAGGGAGATGGAGTTGAGGGGTGTGGAGGGGAGGCGAAAATGAGATGGGAAGATGAGGGGAAGGGAGATGAGGGGAAGGATGGGGGAGATGAGGAGGGGAGATGAGAGGAAGGGAGTGGGGAGATGAGGGGAGGGGGGTGTGGAGGGGAGGGGAGATGAGGGGAAGGGGGGAGATTAGGGGAAAGGTAGGGGGAGATGAGGGGATGGGGAAAGATGAGGGGAGGGGGAGATGAGGGGAAGGGAGGGGGAGATGAGGGGAGGGGGAGATGAGGGGAGGGAGGAGATGAGAGGAGGGGGAAAATGAGGGGAGGGGGAAGATGAGGGGAGGGGAGGTAGGGGGAAATAAGGGAGGGGGAAAATGAGGGGAGGGAGAGATGAGGGGAGGAGGAAGATGAGGGGAAGGGGAAGATGAGGGCTGGGGGAGATGAGGGGAATGGAGGAGGGAGATGAGGGGAGGGAGGAGATGAGGGGGGAAGATGTGGGGCGGGAGAGATGAGGGGAAGTTGTGGTGGGTATGAGGGGAGGGGGGAGAAAAGGGGGGGAGATCGGCGAGGAGGGGGGAGATGAGGGGAGGGGAGATGGGATGGGGTGATGAGGGCAGTGGGAAGATGAGGGAAGGGGGAGATGAAGGGAGGGGGAAGATGAGAGGAGTGGGGGAGATGGGGAAAGGGGGGCATATGGGGGAGTGGTGGGGAGGGTGGGGGAGATGAGGAGGGGAGGGGTAGATGGGAGTGGATATGTGGGGATGGGAGAGATGAGGGGGGATGTGGGAGGGGAGGCGAGGCAGGGAGATGAGGGGAGGGGGATGTGGGAGGGGAGGGGAGTGGGGAGATGAGGAGAGGAGAGGGAGAGATGAGGGGAGGACAGGAAAGGAGGGGGAGTGAATGGGAGGGGTGAGATAAGTGAAGGGGAGATGAGGAGAGGGGAAGATGGGGAGGGGAGATGGGTGGGAGGAGATGGGGAGAGGGGAGGTGGGGGAGGGGTGATGGGGAGGGAGATGGGGAGAGGAGGGAGGGAGATGGGGGAAGGGAGGAGTGGCGAAGGGGGAATGGGGAAAGGGAAATGGGGAAGGGGGAATTTGAGAGAGGAGGAGGGGTAGGGAAAGGAAGGGGAAGGGGGGAATTGGGGAGAGGGGGAGTGGAGGGGAGAGGGAAATGGGGAGAGGAGGGAGGATGGGGGAGGAGTGGGAGGGGAGGGGGATGGTGGAGGGGTAGCGGAGGGGGATGAGAAGGGGAGATGGATAAGAGGAGTGAGTATGGGGGAGGGTGGAGAGGAGCAGGATAGGAAGAGGAGGTGGGATGGGGACAGGAGGGGGTAGGGGGTGATAAGGGGAGATGGGGGGAGAGGGGTTATGGAGGAGAGGCGGGAGGGGAGTGTTGGGGAAGAGAATGGGGGATGGGGAGAGTAGAGGACGGGGGTGAGAAGGCTATGAGTTGTTTAAAGTTTCCCTCTGGGATTTTTAAATAACTCCACTTTACCAGCTGCATCGGTAATAACACTAAGGAACAAAATGGGTGCAATTACATTGCTTGGTGTAGTGTCTAGACCGCCAACTAGTGGGAAGGATGTAGAGGAACAAATCTGCAGAGAAATTGCAGAGAGGTGCAAACATCATGGAGTAGTTATAATGGGGGATTTTAATTACCCAAATGTAGACTGGGACAGTGGAGGTGGGATGGGGACAGGAGGGGGTAGGGGGTGATAAGGGGAGATGGGGGGAGAGGGGTTATGGGGGAGAGGCAGGAGGGGAGTGTTGAGGAAGAGAATGGGGGATGGGGATAGTAGAGGACGGGGGTGAGAAGGGCGGATGGGGGAGATGGTGAGAGGAGGGAGTTTTGGGAGAGGGTGGGGGTGGACAGAGGGGTGGATGGGGGAGAGGGGGTGGATTAGGGAGGGTGAGAGGGAGGGAGATGAGACGGGAGGGGAATGGGAAAGTTTTTTCTCTCAACCTTTTACAAGCGGGAACACCTTCTCCCTATCTACTCTATACAGCCCTCTCAAGATTTTGAAAATCTCTATCAAATCTCCTCTTAACCTTCTCCTCTCCAAGGAGAACAGCCCCAACTTCTCCGATCTATCCTCATAACTGAAAGATTGGATCCCTGGGCCATTTTTGTAAACCTCTTCTGCACTCTCTCCCATGCATTCACATAACGTTTCCAATTCTCCTGTCCTCTGGCACCTTCCCTGTGTTTAGGGAAGACTGAAAGATTATGGCCAGTGCTCCTGCAATTTCTACTCTCACTTCCTCCAATATCCTTGGATGCATCTCATCTGATCCCGGAGCCTTGTCAACTTTAAGTACTGACAGTTTATCTAACACTCCTAGTCACCATGGCCTCGGTGGTGTCTGCTTCCTTGGTAAAGACAGATGCAAAGTATTCATTTAACACCTCAGCCATGCCCCCTGCCTCCATGTGTAAATCCCCTTTTTGGTCCCTAATTGGCCCTACTCCTCCTTTTACCACCCTCTTTATGTGCCTATAGAAGACTTTGAGATCCACCTTTATGTTGGCTGCCAGTCTTTTCTCATACTCCCTCTTCATTTCTTGTATTTGCTTTTTCACCTCCCCTCTGAACCTTCTGTATTCCACTAGGTTATCAATTGTATTTTCTACTTGACACATGTTACAAGCACATTTTATCTTCTTTATCTTAATATCTATTTCCCTTTTCATCCAGAGAGCCCTGGATTTGTTTGCACTACTTTGCCCTTTTGAGGGAATATACCTTGACTGTGCCCGAACCATTTCTTCTTTGAAGGAAGCCCATTGTTCAGCTACAGTTTTTCCCAATAACCTTTGGTTCCAGTCCATCTGGCCCAGCTTTGTTCTATCCCCTTTGAAGTCAGCTCTCCCCCAGTTAATTATTCTTACTATGGATTGCACATTGTCCTTTTCTACCATCATCTTAAATCTTACGATATAATGATAACTGTCTCCTAAATGTCCCCCCACTGGCACTTGATCTATTTGGCCCACCTCACTTCCAAGAACCAGGTCTAGTAGTGCCTTCTATCTTGCTGGACTGGACACATACTGTTGTAGGAAATTCGCCTGAACACAATCTAGGAATGCTTGCCCCTCTCTGCTCTTTACACTACCACTGTCCCAGTCTACATTTGGGTAATTAAAGTCCCCCATTATAACTACTCCATGATGTTTGCACCTCTCTGCAATTTCTCTGCAGATTTGTTCCTCTGCATCCTTCCCATTAGTTGGCAGTCTAGAGACTACACCAAGCAATGTAATTGCACCCATTTTGTTCCTTAGTGTTATTACCGATGCAGCTGGTAAAGCAGAGTTATTTAAAAATCCCAGAGGGAAACTTTAAACAACTCATAGCCTATAATTTTAAGTGTTATGTTTGAGATGTGATGTGAATCTAAATTCAGAAATCAGACCAATTCTCAAGACTTTACATTAAACTAAATGAAACATTTTATTAATTTACACAGGTTAAAATATGTGTACACATGGCTTAAAATTACTACTATCATAACTTTTAACAAATTCCCAAACTAATCTCCATTAAGGCAACAGCAACCCATAGACTAAACCAAACACCAGGCAAAGCATTTTCACCTCACAAATCCAAAATGAGGCTCTTTTCACTTTGGTTCCTGTGAAGCCAGTTGGAGGCTTACAGCTGCCTTTTGATCTCACATTGCCTCTGCCCTGCACACCCAAAAACTGCTGAAGTTATACCTAGCCCAGCCCATTGAATGTAAATTCTCTTTGTATCAACAACCTTTGAACTAAACCTCTCTAATAATAAAACTCCTTTAATAGTACCAATTTTATTAGTAATATAAACATATTGCTTGGTATCTGCCAGTTAGGTGTCAGTTTTCACCTCACTTCTTGAATGCTCTATTCAGAAAATGCAAATGCACGCTATCTCTCTTACATATCAAAACTAGTACACAAAGCACCCAGACTAGCTGGCTTTAATCCAATTAAGACACAACCACAGACTAAACCTCTATTTTAAAAGAAAAATATTTTTCACTAATATTATATACATTAATAGCTTCATGACACTTAGCTCTAGAGAAATTAATTATGTCCTTGACCCCTCTGGGACATCCTCTTTCTCCAGCACTGTAATGGTCTCCTTAACAAATACAACCACCCCTCCTCCTTTATTTCCTGCCCTATCTTTCCTGAACACCTTGTACCCAGGAATATTTAACACCCAGTCCTGCCCTTCCTTGAGCCAGGTATCTGTTATTGCCACAACATCTTAATTCTACATGGCAATCTGCACCTGTAACTTGCCTATCTTATTTACTATACCCCGTGCATTCACATATAGGCAGTATAACTCTGATTTAGACATCATTACTTTCTCCTTTACTCAATCTGTTTATTAATACTGTTCTCTATTCTATGTTTTCTGTGTCTCTCAGTATTTTGTGCACCTTGGTATTACTCTCTAATATTCACTTCAGGTTCCCACAGCCCTGCCGAGTTTGTTTAAAGCCCTCCCAATAGCATCAGCAAAATGCCCCACAAGGAACTCAGTCCTGGCTCTGTTCAGGTGCAACCCATCTGGCTTGTACAGGTGCCATCTACCCCAGAGCCAGTCCTAGTGTCTTAGGAATCTAAAGCCCTCTCTCCTGCACCATATTTCCAATCACACATTCATCTGCCTTATCCTCCTATCTCTGTACTCACTTGAACGTGGCACGGGGATTAATCCGGAGATTACTACATTTGAGGTCCTGCTTGCTAATTTTCTACCTCGCTCCCTAAATTCTGACGACAGGACCCCCTCCCCCTACCTACCCATGTCATTGCTACCATTGTGGACCACGACCTCTGGCTGATCACCCTCCTCCAGAACAATGTCCTGCAGCTGCTCTGTGATATCCTTGACCCTGGCACCAGGGAGACAACATCCCATCCTGGAGTCACGTCTGTCTGTTCCCTAACTAACGAATCCCATATCACTATTGCTCTTCCTTTCTTCTTCCTCCCCTCCGGTACAGCTCATGGTGCCACAAGCTTGGCTCTGACTGCACTTCCCTGAGGAACCAATGTCCTCACCAGTATCCAAACCAGAAACCCGATTAGCGAGTGGGACCCCAGGGGACTCCCGCACTCCCTGCCTAATTCTCTTGCACTGCCTGGTGGTCACCCATTCCCTTTCTCCCTCCATGCTTCTAATCTGTGGTGTGACCACCTCTCTGGCCATGCTATCCAGGTAGCTCTCAGCCTCGCAGATGCACCACAGTGACTCCAGCCACCACTTGAGCTCCGAAACCCAGAGCTCAAGTTTCTGCAGCAGGTAGCACTTCCTGCACATGTGGTCATCTAGGACACCAGCAGTGTCCACAACTTCACACATATTACAGGACACGCATTCCACGTGACCAAGCTACCCTGCCATGTCTTAACTTTACTTCCCTTACATTAACTTTATTTTACTTTGGTTTACTTGGGCCTAGCAGGATCTTGGAGAGTAAAACAAAGTTAACATCTCACGTCTGTGAACTCGAACAAGTTAGAGATTTAACAGTAAAGAATCAGGAAGTGGGGAGGTAAAGAACAAAGTGGAAGATTGGTGCTGGGATGGAGGGCAGGAGTGGATAAATAAAAAAAAGAGGTGAAGGGTCAAGTAAAAAGACCAAAGGTGAATCCAGAGGAGATGTAAAAGAGAGAATGTTTTCTCTTGTGGGGAAGAACGAGAAGCCATCAGTACAAGATAGTCACCAAGAATTCCAATTGGGAATTCAGAAGTATCTTTAACCAGAGAGTGGGGAGAATGTGGAGTTCGTTAAAACCGGACCTTAGTTGAAGTGAATAGTATAGATACATTTAGGCGGAACCTAGACAATTATATGAGGGAGAAGGGAATAAAGGCTCATGATGATAGATATAGATGAGGAAAGATGGGAGGAGTCTCAAGTGGAGCATGAACACCAGTATGGGCTGGTTGGGCCAAATGGCCTGTTTCTGTGCTGTATACCCTGTGTATCCTATGGAATCCTTGGAGGCTGCAGAATAGAACCAGGGGGAGGGAAGCACCAGGTATCTGACGGAGAGGGAGAAAGCTCCTCAGGCCTTTGAACTTCACTCAAAGTGAACTGACTATTAATCACTTTATTCAAAATTATAATTTTCTTCATGACTTTACAATGTGCAATATTGAAGGGCCTACAGTGTTGCGATTGGTTCCCAGATGTGGCCCCACAATTTATTACGCTCCTGGCTGAGGAGGGATGAACTGGCTCCCTTTCTTTATTCAACTCCCTCGGTTGGTCGCAACAAGGTTAATTTAGAAAAGATTCCTTCCCTCATGGATACCTTTTCCCAGTCCAAATGTCTTTGTGTTTTAAAAGGAGCCAATTTAACCAGGCTTTCTTGAGTCAAAGAAAGAGTGAGTTTATTAGTTACTAAACACGAGCGGAAATAATAAAAATGCAGCTCACATACACACAGATTAGAAATGGAAAATTGGTTAGAAAGATATATGAATCAGTCCTTTGGCTTGTCTGTGAGGAATAATGGTGAAACTTTGCGGCGTTAGGTTGGGGTGATTCCAGTAGCGCTGACTTTGGCAGTCGAGCAGTTGGCTTGGAGATTCTTGGTCCTGCAGGTTAGCTGGAAGGAGTTGTCCTTTTTCCTTTTTGATTGTGGCTTTGTTGACCTGTGACTTGCTTCCAGCAATCAGAGAGAGTTTTTTTTACCTGCAAGCGCAGGGATGCCCAGTTGGTGTTCTTCAGCTGTAACCTTCACAGCACACAAACACACACCAGAACAGAACATCAGAACAGCACACAGAACTAGGGTTGCAGTCGGCTTTTTAAAACCCCTTTCCTTGTGTTTTCCTGGAGGGGAAAAAACAAACATGTCTTTCGCCCAGATCTGTTTTCTTTTCAACTCAGTTCATGTTCACAGTCTGGGATACAACTCAACAGGAGGTGGTTACAGCTGAGATGGGAATAATTTTCCATTATCTCCACAACCACAGGAGATTGCAGTCGAGCAGTTGGCTTGGAGATTCTTGGTTCTGCAGGTTACCTGAAAGGAGTGCATTATATTTTTTCCTTTGAAGTGCCTCTGTCGGAAGTAGCCGTGTCACACCTTTTAGGTGCAACATTCAGTTCTCTCTCAATTAGTTGGTCAATTAACCTATATAGAAATCTTCCAGCAAGTGGTTATCTTACAGTCTCAGCCAGCTTTAGCTTATATGTACTTCTTAAAAAAAAACACATATCTTACTTAAAAGTTCACTATGTCCATAAGTAAATTGGGGATAGGATAATGTAAACTGGATCAACTGATCAGTGCAAAAACTGAAAGTAAGCCAATTTGACAAAATACTTAAACTTTAACTTAGCGTATTGTATACATTGTATAATTTACCATAACTAGAATCAGTGTTTAAATATTCAGATCCAGGAGGATAAAGTTAAAATTCAATAAAGATGGAGAGTAACGTTAGTTACTATCTAGTGGCCATGACAACAGTCCTGGAGTTATATACAGGAAATATTTACATGAAAATATTACTGCAATGAACCAGGTGTTTCAGCAGATACTGCGGATATTTCAGCATAACTTGGAATTACATCTTAGACAACCAGAAACACGGTTTTATAATTGCTGTATTATTGTCACACGTTTCGAATCGGATAAAAATGTGTTAGATTCGCGCTCGCGTCACCCGAATTCTCGCAAATGCTGAAAATTCTGCTGTCTCTTTATGAAGCAGCTGTCAATCTTTATTTTGCAAAAAAAAATGTACTTATTCATAAAACGACTGAAATGAAAGATTACAAAAACATTTCAGGAAGGTCATTCCAGGAAGTGCAATGATATTCAAATCTCCCACATGGGTCAGGGGCGTTTCAGGACAATTGTGACAGATGTAATAATATTCACTGCCTGAAGAAAGCTGCCGGTCCGTTTGCAACAAGCCTCGAAATAGGAAGACTGGAACAAGTTCTGTTTGCAATCTTTCACTTCAATAAAGTAGGTGTGGTTCAGAGCTGCCCATCCCCCTGTTGACTGTAATAAAGGGGACGGGATTTAACGCTGGATTTTAGACTCGAGGAAGGACCCCGGAATCTGTAGCCTAGACCCAGTGCCATCTTCAACTCTTAACAGGTAAGTGCGATCGGAGAGTCCCAGAGGTGCAAACACTCTGCGCCCCCTCCCCCCCAACTTTGCCCTGCCTGAACGTGTCCATTGGTGACGGGCTGCTCTCCCCGGGGGCTGTTTCTAGGGTAAATGGGGGTTCGCATTTCACAACGATCTGACCAGAGCAGCTTCCAGCTGCAGTTTGAGCGAGGAAAGCAGGGAGTGTGGGTCCCGGGCGGTTGGTCTCCTAACTTTGGTCTCAGTTTCCGGTTAACCACCACCCCCCCCCCCCCCCCCCCCCCCCACCAAACCCCGGGGGAGGGTGGTTGTTGAGTTAAAAATGAGGCCGTGAATCGAATGTGGACCTTCGGCCTCTTTGTTTGGTGGATGGCGGAGGGAGTTCAATGGGATTCCGAGCTCCTCATAATAATCCCAATGCTGCAAATCCGCGGCTCCAATGTGTTTTGCGATATAACAAAAAGATTTGTTTTTCTCTTGTATTAATCCCTCCCTCCCCCTCTCCGCCAGTTGCTGAGTTTCGGTTTCTGTTCCGCAATTTTGAATGTCAACTCCTTTCTCGCACACGGCAAGTTTCCAAGTTCAGGACCTGCAACTCATTTAAAATCAGAACCAGCATATTGTAAACAATTGGAAAAATAGAAAGGTGAAATATAAGCTGGTTTAATGGGGCCGTGGGGGGGGGGGGGGGGGGGGGGGGTGGTGGGGGAGGTGGTGGTGGGAGAGGTAGAGCTGGATAAAGGGCCAGTGATAGGTGGAGATTGTCAAAAGATGTCAGAGACGAAAGGACAAAGAGGTGTTGATGGTGGTGATATTAGCTAAGAAATGTGCTAATGGGGACATTAAGGGTAGAAAACAGGACGAGCAAGGTACAGATAGCCCTAGTGGGGGTGGGGTTGGGGGGAAGGGATCGAAATAGGCTAAAAGGTAGAGATAAAACAATGGATGGAATTACATTTAAAAATAATGGAAATAGGTGGGAAAAGAAAAATCAATATAAATTATTGGGAAAAAAGGGGTGGGTCGGAAAGGGGGTGGGGGTGGAGGAGAGAGTTCATGATCTAAAGTTGTTGAACTCAATATTCAGTCCCGAAGGCTGTAAAATGTCCAGTGGGAAGATGAGGTGTTGTTCCTCCAGTTTGCGTTGAGCTTCCCTGGAGCAATGCAGCAGGCCAGAGGACAGACATGTGGACATGAGAGCAGGGTGGTGTGTTGAAATGGCAAACGACAGGGAGGTCTGGGTCATGCTTGCGGACAGACCGAAGGTGTTCCACAAAGCGGTCACCCAGTCTGCGTTTGGTCTCTCCAATGTAGAGGAAACCGCATTGGGAGCAGTGAATGCAGTAGACTAAATTGAGGGAAGTGCAAGTGCACTTGAAAGGAATGTTTGGGCCCTTGGACGATGAGGAGAGGGGAAGTTAAGGGGCAGGTGTTACACTTTCTGCGGTTGTATGGGAAGGTGCCATGGGAGGGGGTTGAGGTGTAGGGGGTGATGGAGGAGTCGACCAAGGTGTCCCGGAGGGAACGACCCCTGCGGAATGCCACCGGTGGAGGTGAAGGGAAGATGTGTTTGGTGGTGGCATCATGCTGGAGTTGGCGGAAATGGTGGACGATGATCCTTTGAATGCAGAGGCTGGTGGGGTGATAAGTGAGGACAAGGGGGACCCTATAATTGTTCTGGGGGGGAGAGGAAGGTGTGAGGGCAGATGCGCGGGAGTTGGGCCAGACACGGTTGAGGGCCCTGTCAACCACCGTGAGTGGAAAACCTCTGTTAAGGAAGAAAGAAGACATATCAGAGGAACTTTTTGAAAGTGGCATCATCAGAACAGATGCAACGGAGGCAAAGGGACTGCGAGAATGGGATGGAGTCCTTACAGGAAGCTGGGTGTGAGGAGCTGTAATCAAGGTAGCTGTGGGAGTCGGTAGGCTTGTAATGAATATTGATGGACAGTCTATCACCAGAAATTGAGACAGAGAGGTCAAGGAAGGGAAGGGAAGTGTCAGAGATGAACCATGTGAAAATGATGGAAGGGTGGAAATTGGAAGCAAAATTAATACATTTTTCCAGGTCCCGATGAGAGATGAAGCAGCACCAAAGCAGTCATCGATGTACCGGAGAAAGAGTTGTGGGAGGGGGCCGGAGTAGGACTGGAAGAAGGAATGTTCTACGTACCCCATAAAGAGACAGGCATAACTGGAGCCCATGTGGGTACCCAGAGCCACAACTTTGATTTGGAGGAAGTGAGAGGAGTTTACGGAGAAGTTGTTCAGTGAGAGAACAAGTACAGCCAGACGGAGGAGAGTAGTGGTGGATGGGGATTGTTCGGGCCTCTGTTCGAGGAAGAAGCTAAGGGCCCTCAGACCATCCTGGTGGGGGATGGAGGTGTAGACATCCATGGTGAAGAGGAGGCGGTTGGGGCCAGGGAACTGGAAATTGTTGATATGATGTAGGGTGTCAGAGAAATCGCGGATGTAGATGGGAAGAGACTGGACAAGGGGAGAGAGAATGGAGTCAAGATAGCAAGAAATGAGTTCTGAGGGGCAGGAACAGGCTGACACGATCAGTCTGCCAGGACAGTCCTGTTTGTGGATTTTGGGTAGGAGGTAGAAGCGGGCCGTCCGAGGTGGGGAGACTATGAGGTCCTCAATCCCCCACCAGGATGGTCTGAGGGCTCTCCGCTTCTTCCTCGAACAGAGGCCCGAACAATCCCTACCCACCACCACCACTCTCCTCCGTCTGGCTGAACTTTTTTGTTTATGTTTTGGATTTCCAGCATCTGCAGTTTTTTTTGCTTTTATTTAAGTTGTAAACAATTGTCTGAATGTCTGATGATGAAATGAACTGGGGCCTGTTGTGTTCTTTTCCAGGTTCCTGTTGACACCATGGCAACCTCATCGACCATTGCTGATAAAATCCAAAATGATTTTTTAAATTGTAAAATCTGCCTTGCTACTTTTAAACAACCTAAAATGTTGCCCTGTCTCCACACATATTGCCTGGAATGCCTAGAGGATTTAACCAAGGATGACAAGATACTCAAGTGCCCAGAGTGCAGAGAGATTGTTGACCTGAGTGGTGGGATCAGCAAACTGAAGACAAACTTTCATATCAATAGTCTTCTGGATATTTTCCAAAGCCCAGAGAAGAAGGAGTTGACATGCAGCCTTTGCCCCCCAGGACACAAAGGTAAGAATCCAGCCGTGGTCAAATGTGGTGGTTGCTCTAATTACATGTGCCAGGCTTGTGGGGACAGGCATCAGTCCACCCACCCAACCCACATGCTAGTGAATCTGGCCGGCTCCTCCCTTGATGAAACTGACATTGAGGTGATGATGAGAAAGAAAATCTACTGCCAAATTCATCCCAACGACAGAGTAAGTTATTACTGCAACACCTGTGATTGTGTAATCTGTTCCAAATGTTACTCATATTCCTGCATTAAGCATCAGCGGCTTGGACTGGTGGAAGCGGCCAAGGCCAAGAAACTTACAGTAAGGAAGCTGCTGGAAAGACTCGGGAGTGATATTCAGCTCCATATCCAACGAGAAGGTGACCTGAATGAAGCGATGGACAAAGTGAAAGCGATAGAATGCTCTATAATATCCAGCATAGAGAACACTCTGACAGAGGTTTTAAACAATTTGTTTAAACAGGGAGAAGCTATCAAAAAGACAGTCTCAGATTATGTCAAGAAACAGGAAGAGTCATATGCGGCTGCTAAGTCTACTCTTCAGCTTCAGAAGAAAAAGGCACAAGACACAAAAGAATACTGTGCGAGGGTCATATCGACTTCTGATGCGAAGGAGATACTGTGTTTGAAGAGCATTATTGAAGATCAAATTAGTGCATTGCAAGCTTTGAGCAGCCTGAATGTAAACAAACCCAGTCCCAAAGTAACTGTCAATAAATCAGTAAAGGATATGATATCACAATGTCATCTTTTCAATATCACATATGGTGAAGAACCAGTTTCTGAATCTCAGCAAAGCCCAAGTAGAACTGAGCAGCTGAAACAGACTCAGGCATATCTTCCAATTGCTCAGCCCAAAGAAAAGGCAATTCGGAAATATTTCTTCGACACAAATCTCGACGATGACTCGTATGACCCAAAATTGACGGGTGTCAGCATTTCAGGAGATGGAGACATCATCGTTGCGGATGAAGAGAATTCACTCCTGAAATGTTACCTGGATAATGGATTATTGAAGACGACTATCTCATTACCAGATGAGGATGAAGATCCATGCAGTGTTGCTGTATGTGATGATATTATTGCATGCTCCGCTAAGAACAGGCTTTATCTCCTGGAAATGGATGGTTCGTTAGTAAAAAAGCTTTTCCTCCGAGGTTCGGAGTCAGTTTACCCCATTGCTGCTTATGAAGATGAATATGTGGCCGTGAGTGAAGGAACTTTATGTTCCATTTCTCTCTATGATCTTAATGGGTATGTGGTTAGCAGAGTTAAACCACAGGGTTATGAGGGAATTAGATTTCTCTTCATTGCAATTAACAGTGAAGAAGAGTTCATTGTATCTGATTGTGGGAAGAAATGTGTCGTTATTTTCAATAGGAGTGAGGAAATAATCGCCATCTGTAATGAGAGCTGTGTGAATGGCCTGACAGTTGCCCTTAACCCTTTCAGTGTCTGTGTTGATGGAAATGACAATATTTATGTTACTGAGCCCAGTAGGATCCTCTTATTTTCCCCAACTGGAGTCTTTAAGGACCAATTGTTGAGCACAGCAGATGGTCTGCACAAGCCACGTGTCATTGCAATAGATCAAGATGACAACCTGATTATTACCCAAGGCAATGGCTATGTTTGCGTGTACGAGTTGAATTTGGATTAACAGTATAGCTAGAATTCAGGGTACACCATACTACCCATATGAAAATCTACATGAACCAGGCTGGGGGACAAAATCTGTTTAATCACCTGCTTCTGAAATCTAGAATCCACCCCCACCGCCCCGAGCAATGGAATGAAAGACTCACTCTCTCTGTAAATAAACATTTTGGGGGTGTGGGAGGGGCCTGCGGGGAATTAAATGCTCTCCCCCGAGGTGAGCTTGGTGGTGGGGAGGGCATTTCATCAGGCAGGAGGGGGTGGCCGGTGGGCACCCTGTCTCCTTCGTGCCTCTGCCAAAATTAAGTGAACGGCCTTCCTTACCCTTCCCAAGCCACCGCCAATTGAGACCGTTGAGTAATCCGCAGAAAACTAGCCCCTTGTCCTTTCTGCCGGCTCACCCTTTCCCCTGACCCCCTTCCTGCCATCACCCTCCTGTTGGCCTGGGATCTGGCACTGATCCTAGCCCTGTCCGGTCAGTGCTGTCAGCAGCCAAGTAGCATTAGGTCCATTTGCAGTGGCTTCAATTTTCCTTTGTTGTGGAGCAGATCTTTTCATTTCACCTCCAGTGTCAATGGGGAACAGGCTTTCATCTATCTTTCCAGACACAAGACCACCAACTGTCTTCTCCAGCAGCCACACATCCTCCAAAAAGGTTTCCACTTCAGTAGTGTCACTGTGTCTGGTCCAGTTCTTCTTATTCCTGTTGAGGCGCCGGTAGCAGCCACCATTTGGTGCTGATGAGTACTGACAGCCCCTGATGGGCCAGCTGCTCTTGAGGGGTGGGACTTGTGCTGCTGACATCCCCGATCCCAGGGAAGGTTCGCCGCTGGCCTGAGAGGCACTTAATTCAGCGGCCCTTCCCACAAAGAGGCAGTGCGAGGTTTTCACTGGCTCACCAACCAGCAAGCAAGAGCCCAATCACCTCCATTAAATACCACCCATTGCGTGAAATAAGTTAAAGAAACTTCAGACTGGTTCAAAACAAATGTGATTCAATATCCAGCCTTGTCTTCAGTTTGGTATTCATTGGCAGAGGTGTGGGAAATTGGAACATCATACACACTGCTTCACAGAGAATGAATGTCCTGTCTCCGAGCCTGTGGCAGATTAGAGCAAGCTTTACTTTTAAATGTGGTACATCTGAGCTGGACACTCAGAATTATTTAATTCTCCAACACTTGTTTGAAACATTCCAATATTTGAATATGTTTTTGTACCTTCCCTTGCTATTCATTTAAAACTGTACATATTGTGAGGCTGTCCCATTCCTGTTTGATGATGGAGATCAATTGTTTACTCTTCATGTTGGCTGAGAGCCGAGGCTCAGACATGTACATGATTATATTGACCAATGGGATTGCAGGAAAAGGTCACTAATGTACGCTAAGTCTTATGATCACTATTGCCCAATTAGATTCCTCTGGACCAACACAGTCAGTTGAAATGTTTACATGATTAAGATTGATTGTGGCAAAAGGGACACAAGGTTTTTTGGTGTAGATTATTTAGATCTTAGGAAAGGAATTCAATTATTACTATTACTATAGTATTTAGCCTTTATCTAACTTGTTTAAAAAAAATTTCTCAAATATAGCCCCAATTGAAGAGATTTAAAGGTCTGCCGATTGAATTTTCAGAGAGGGGTTTCCCAATTTCCTGCCATGACATCAGCAGAGTCTGCAGACAATCGGTTTGAGTAGGAGGTTGGGAAAAGCCCATGAAAATTACACTGTAACTTTAACTCTTTGTTTTCTGATTCTAGTCAACATACATGTCCAATTTTGGCCTTTGCTAACCAACACTTGGTGAGGCCCTACACTGTTGATTAATCTAGGTTTAGATCTCCTGAGCTTGCTTTGTGTCTATTAGTACAGTCACATTGTTGATTATATATAATAGTGTAAAAGTCTTTGAATGCAACATCAGACCAAAAAAAATCATTATTGTGCTAGCTGGATAATTATCACATTCCAGTGTACTCTAGCTATTGATTGCATTATGTTTTGATTAGAAAATATAATAAACGTACTGGAGTTCACGATGACCCTGTGTGTTTATTCAGTAACTGTTGTGGTGAAGGAGTGTATTTTTTTTAAAATTGGGATAATGAAGAGACTTTTGGTGGTTTTTGAAAGGGGAGTGGGATCCTGAAACCTGGAGCTGGTTTGATTCCAAGGAGAGTTATTTGACCAGAAGGATATCATTGTTAAGAAATGCAGTTGTCTGAAGACACCTGTTTTCTGGGAGGTTACATGGCCTTGGTTTGTGGTTCTGAAAATAAATTATATTGCCAGTTGAAAAAGGCTTGGAACGTCGTGTGCTTTGGAGAGAGAAGTTAAAAGCTGAAGAAACATTGTCTGCTCTGGGGGAAAGAAAGAAGGAGAGAGATCAGCCATGGCTTCTCTTGAAAGAAGGTAACAGCTTGAGAAGAAGAGAACAGCCTTGAAAGAATGCCAGTCCAAGAGAAGGTATGTTCCATGGTTGAAGCTGTGGGGTCTAGGTCCTGTTACCAGAGATCCTTCTGACCATCTACAAGTGAGACCACATTCTCTAAGTACACCTGAAAATGGTGTGAGAGACATTGACTACCCGAATGCCATTCTGAAAAGACTCCATGTTTTATCCTTTCTTTTCCCTTTGAGTCATTGACTTTCAACATCCTGCCAGAATCCCTCTATTTTTTGATTTTTGTTCTTGTGTGGGTGTGGTTTAGGATATTTAGCAACAGTGATTAGTATACTTTTTATATTTCATGCTGTACATTGATAATCTTTACTTTCCTACTTTTTAATAAATTGGTGAGTTTGTTATGTAAGAAGAAACCTGGGTTTTGAATGTTTATTTACTTATCCTCATTTAAATATATCTTGTGACCCGTGGAGAAATGGAACTAGAGACAAACATCGGAGTCGGAACACTCTTCTTAAGAATTGTTTTTATTATTAACTATCTCCTTTGGGTTGGGGGGGGGGGGGGGGGGGGGGGGGGGGGGGTGTGTGGGGAGGGGGGGTGTGCAACGGGGGGTGGAAACAGCAGTCCAGAACAAGAGAGCTTAAAATTAGAGCAATGCTCTTCAATGTTGATGTCAGGAAAGATTATGGAAATCTAGAGCTTTTCCCAAAAAGCTGGGAGCCAACTAAAAATTTTAAAATGCAGATATCTAGATTTTTGATGCAGAGGTTATTAGGGGTATGGTATGAAGGCATGTCGATGGCGATAAGATACAGATCACCCATGATTTAATGGAATTGCAGTTCAGGCTTGAGGGGCTAAATGGCCTTTTGTTCCAATGAAGTACCCTCAGTTTTGGTATTCTGCTTTTTATCCGCTCAAAGTTGGATGTGGTGTTAGCGTTGAACCTGAATCATTTTTCTTTTTGTTTGCTGTGAGTGATAATTACTGAGACCAATGGTAGTGAACGTGAATGCCACTGTCAATCATACGATCCCTAGGATTCTCTCTCTTATATAACTGCTTGTTCTCAGGAATCCGTGTAAATGGAATTCAGAAACAGTTCAGCTTCCAAGTTTGAACCATATTCTGAGTGAAGGTCTTGGGAACATCTCCAAGTCAACAAGTTGTCCTTGATACTTGGTCCTGAGGACCACCCACCACACCCAAAGCAGCGATAGACAAATGCAGCAAGACCTGGACAATATCCAGGCTTGGGCTGACAAGTGGCAAGTAACGTTCACGCCACACAAGTGCCAGGCAATGACCATCTCCAACAACGTACCATCACCCCTCAATGTTCAATGGCATTATCATCGCTGAATCCCCCCACTGTCAACATCCTGGGGGTTAACATTGATCAGAAACTGAACCGGACTAGCCACATATATACTGTGGCTACAAGAGCAGGTCAGAGGCTGGGAATTATGTGGAGAGTAACTCACCTCCTGACTCCCCAAAGCCTGTCCACCATCTACAAGGCAGAAGTCAGGAATTTGATGGAATACTCTCCACATGCCAGGATTGATGCAGCTCCAACATCACTGAAGAAGCTGGACACCATCCAGGACAAAGCAGCTCATTTGATTGGCACCCCATCCACAAAAAGAAGGCAGCTCACCACTACCTTTTCAAGGGTGATTAAGAAAGGGCAATAAACACTGGCCCAGCCAACGACACCCACATCCCCTGAATGGATAAGAAAAACACTTTTCGCTCATTATTCACAGTGACCTAATAAATCTGACCAAGAGTTTAAGAAGATTCTTTTATTGTTCTTAATTAAGTAAATCACCATCTGGATTGAAGAGATTAACAACCAGGTAAGGCTTGTTGAAACAGGAATTGCATCATTGGCTTCGATAAATTGCAGGCCGTTCCTGAGTCCGGGGCGCTGGGTCCTCAGGTGTCAGCTGGGCAACAATACTCCTCTGGAATTCTCTTTATTTAGTTAACAGATTCTGGAATTCTGCAATTTCAGAGCAGCTACTTTCACCTTTTTGTTATTGATGTTAATTTCTGTCCCGTTCCCTTCCCCAAAATTGGAAAGCACCAGATCACAAAACCACAAGACAGGTGTTCACTGACCACAAGGTCATTTAACAAAGAGACTCAACCAACCCTCCACTTTCCAATTTGTCCTCCTTCCTGGGGGTCAGGCTGGCTCCCTATTGAAAGTCAGTGCCCAAGGAAATGCCCCCCCAGTGAGAGTCAGCAAGAGCTGTCCCCCAGTGTGAATCAGCACCTTCAGGAACTGTCCCCCAGTGAGAGTCAGCACCTTCAGGAACTGTCCCCCACTGAGAGTCAGCACCTTCAGGAACTGTCCCCCACTGAGAGTCAGCACCTTCAGGAACTGTCCCCCAGTGAGAGTCAGCACCTTCAGGAACTGTCCCCCAGTGTGAATCAGCACCTTCAGGAACTGTCCCCCACTGAGAGTCAGCACCTTCAGGAACTGTCCCCCACTGAGAGTCAGCACCTTCAGGAACTGTCCCCCACTGAGAGTCAGCACCTTCAGGAATTGTCTCACAGTGAGAGTCAGCACCTTCAGGAACTGTCCCCCAGTGAGAGTCAGCACCTTCAGGAACTGTCCCCCACTGAGAGTCAGCACCTTCAGGAATTGTCTCCCAGTGAGAGTCAGCACCTTCAGGAACTGTCCCCCACTGAGAGTCAGCACCTTCAGGAACTGTCCCCCACTGAGAGTCAGCACCTTCAGGAACTGTCTCCCAGTGAGAGTCAGCACCTTCAGGAACTGTCCCCCACTGAGAGTCAGCACCTTCAGGAACTGTCCCCCACTGAGAGTCAGCACCTTCAGGAACTGTCCCCCACTGAGAGTCAGCACCTTCAGGAACTGTCCCCCAGTGAGAGTCAGCACCTTCAGGAACTGTCCCCCAGTGAGAGTCAGCAACTTCAGGAACGGTCCCCCACTGAGAGTCAGCACCTTCAGGAACTGTCCCCCACTGAGAGTCAGCACCTTCAGGAACTGTCCCCCAGTGAGAGTCAGCACCTTCAGGAACTGTCCCCCAGTGAGAGTCAGCACCTTCAGGAACTGTACCCCAGTGAGAGTCTGCAACTTCAGGAACGGTCCCCCAGTGAGAGTCAGCACCTTCAGGAACTGTGCCCCAGTGAGAGTCGGCACCTTCAGGAACTGTCTCCCCATGAGAGTCAGCAGCTTCAGGAACTGTCCCCCAGTGAGAGTCAGCACCTTCAGGAACTGTCCCCCAGTGAGAGTCAGCACCTTCAGGAATTGTCTCCCAGTGAGTCAGCACCTTCAGGAACTGTCCCCCTGTGAGAGTCAGCACCTTCAGGAACTGTCCCCCAGCGAGAGTCAGCACCTTCAGGGGACTAAAGATAGGAAAATTACTCAAATTTTGACACTGTCAATTATTTGGTTCTTAAACAATTCTTATTCAATTTTTCTGTGCATATAATGAACCATCCCTGAGTTTACAGTCAGAGTAATTCTGGGAAAGATGCATGTGTAGGGAGTGAGGAGCTGGCGAGTTATTTGTTAATTTTTAAACACTCACCAGAAAAATCAATTCTCCCATCACCGTCCACGTCTCCATTCAACACAAAGCTGTCTGTCTCGGAGTCACTGAGTATCCGTGCTTCAGGGCAGAAACACTGAAGGAACAACCTTTAATTAAATAAAAACACACAGGGACCCCCAAATCAAAATCCTGAGAGAGGAGAGCACAGGTAAACAGGAGAGTAGCATGTCTGTTATATTTGTGTATTGTGTATGGCTGAGACTCAGCCGTGATGCCTTTCATGGCTGGATATCCTGCTGACAGATGCAGTCAATGTGAAGTATGACTTCTCAATAAATGTAAGAACTCATTTCCCAGTGAAGATTTCCAGTTTCCCTGCTACATTGTCTGCAGTGAGGTTTCCTGCGCTCACTCCCATTACTATTTCATGTTAATGTTTAGAACAAAGTGAAGAAATTCCTACTTGAGCTCGCTTTTCTCAATGAAGCCACTTCTGTCGTCATCGAGAATGGCAAAGATTTTCTTGATCTCCTCTGCAGATTTCTTCGCCAGGCCCGAGGTTTTGGAGAATTTCTTGGGTTGGAAGGAGCCAGGATCTGAAACAGCAGAGAAATAGTCACCGGGGAGCTCCCGAGAAACCTCATTGTCAGGAGGGAAGGCTCAGAATATGTTCAATGCCCATCGACAGGAAAGTAGAGTTGAGGCCACAATCAGGTCACCCATGACCTAATTGAATGGTGAAGCAGGCTTGATGGGCAGAATGGCCTCCTGTTGCTCCTAATTCATATATTCATATGTTCCTAAATCGGTTTCAATGAAGGATCAGTGAGTTAGGTACTGGTTATCAACATTCCATAATACATTTAAACCTAGATAAGAAAAATGATTGCACAGAACAAAAACTCAGACATGTGCTTTACACACAAGGTCAACGTGTTACAGATGGGGTCAGTCTGTTACAGGCAGGGTCAATGTGTTACAGATGGGGTCAATGTGTTATAGGCAGGATCAATGTGTTACAGACAGGGTCAATGTGTTACATGCAGGGTCAGTATGTTACAGACAGGGTCAATGTGTTACAGGCTGGGTCAATATGTTACATGCAGGGTCAGTGTGTTACAGATGGAGTCAATGTGTTACAGACGGGATTAATGTGTTACAGGCAGGGTCAGTTGGATTTTCTGTGCCCGCTGGCATTGAGAGTGGTCAGTGACGTGAGCAGACAATATGGTGTGATCGGTTTCACGATGGTGTGAAACCAGTTTGCGATCGTTCACTCAGCCCGCCGATGGTGGGCTGCGTTTCCCACCATCGGACTTCAGGAACCTCATTGTAATACATCTGCATATCATTATTAGACCAGCCTGCTAGACTCACCCCTTCTCGTTGGATCATCCATCCTTTTCCTGCCAACATGTTTCACAACAGCACATATTAGGCGCACGCCTGGTGAGCTGCACTTTGTTCGGGACTTCGAGGTTTGTTTGCCTAACTTGCTTCGGTCAACACTCACAGTCGTCAGTGCCAGGCTTCACAGGCAGCACCACAGTGCTTCTAGAGGGGCACATGGCTAGGTGTCTACCTACCAGGCCAACCATAAGGTGGGGGGGGGGCTTTTCAATGGCTGTAGAGCTAGGGTTTGCTTGGGGAAGGGGGAGAAGTGGCTTCAGACAAGGGAAGAGGCTGCAGGGTGAGGGCTGTACTGGGGAAGGAGGGGGTGTATCCCAGGGTGTATGTGGGGCCACATGTTGATCTGTGCACGTGGCCTCAAGGTGGTGAGGGCTGAGGAGGCACTCTCCAGAGGAGATGAGGCCAGATGGAGATGTGAGGGTGTGTGTGTGAGAGAGTGAGTGGTGATGTCCCTTGAGCTGGCAGTGAGTGAGATGCCAGTGAGTGTGTGATGGGTTTGAGTGTGTGAGTTGAGAGTGATGAGATGGTTGCCTTATCCTGGCTGCACAGATGAGATCATTCATCCTCTTTCTGCATTGGACTGGCAAGTGGCAAGTAACATTTGTGCCACACAAGTGCCAGGCAATGACCATCTCCAACAAGAGAGAATCCAACCATCAGCCCTTGATGTTCAGTGGCATTACCATCACTGAACCCCCCACTATCAACATCCTGGGGGTTGCCATTGATCAGAAACGGAACTGGACTAGCCATATAAATACTGTGGCTACAAGAGCAGGTCAGAGGCTAGGAACTCTGCGATGAGTAACTCACCTCCTGACTCTCCAAAGCCTGTCCACCATCCACAAGGCACAAGTCAGCAATGTGGTGAAATATTCCCCACTTGCCTGGATGAGTGCAGCTCCCACAAAACTCAAGAAGCTTGACACCATCTAGGACAAAGCAGCCCACTTGATTGGCACCCCATACACAAACATTCACACCCTCCACCACCGACACACAGTAGCAGCAGTGTGTACCATCTACAAGATGCACTGCAGGAACTCACCAAGACTCCTTCGACAGTACCTTCCAAACCTATAATCACTAACATCTAGAAAGACAAGGGCAGCAGATAGATGGGAACATCACCACCTGGACGTTCCCCTCCAAGTCACTCACCATCCTGACTTGGAAATATATCACCGTTCCTTCACTGTCGCTGGGTCAAAATCCTGGAACTCCCTTCCTAACAGCACAGTGGGTGTACCTACATGACATGGACTGCAGTGGTTTAAGAAGGCAGCTCATCATCACCCTCTCGAGGGCAACTAGGGATGGGCAATAAATGCTGGCCCAGCCAGCGAAGCCCACATCCCATGAATGAATAACAACAAAAAAAAGACCAACCTCTTCTGTGCAGCATTGGCACTGATCAACACGGCATTCGCCTCCCAAGCCGGAGTGGGTAATGTTACTGCCCCTCCTGCAGCCAGAGTGGGGGTAGAGGTCATTACAGTGGCCTCCAAGGTGTCCAAGAGGCGCTTGAGGACTGCAGTCTTCTTGCCTTTTGGGGCCGTGTCTGCTTTGAGCACGGCTGTACTTTAAATGTGGTGCCTGGCATGATGAAGCGGCGAGGTCACGGTGTGGCAGGCGAATTGGAGCCCGCCCACCATAGAAACGGCGTGTATCACAGGAATGCATAATTAATGTGGCAGATTTGGGGGCTATACAGCTTGAAAAGCTGCCATTGCAGCCAGCGGGTAAAGCGTCGTTTTTCCCACCTGCTAAAACACTTAATACAAATCTGGGACAATTCCACCCATTGTGTACAGGCAGGAGTCAATTTGTTACAGGCTGTGATCAAGTTACAGGTGGCATTGAGCCACATACAAACAAGAACATAAGAACTAGGAGCAGGAGTAGGCAATTCAGCCCCTCGAGCCTGCCCCGCCATTCATTACGACCATGGCTGATCTCATTTCGGCCTCAACTCCAATTTCCCACAGTCTCCCCATAACCTTTCAACCAGTTACTAATTAAAAATCTGCCTATCTCCTCCTTAAATTTATTCAGCGTCCCAGCATCCACTGCACTCTGAGGTAGCGAATTCCACAGATTCATGACCCTTTGAGAAAAGTATTTCCTCCTCATCTCTGATTTAAATCTACTACCCCTTAGCCTAAAACTATGGCCTCTCATTCTAGAATGCCCCACAAGGAGAAACATCAGCTCCACGTCTACTTTGTCTATCCCCTTTAGCATCCTTTATACCTCATTTAGATCTCCTCTCATCCTTCTAAACTCTAGCGAGTAAAGGCCTAAAATGCTCAATCTCTCCTCATAAGACAAGCTGCGCATCTCTGGAATCAATCTAGTGAACCTCCTCTGAACCGCCTCCAATGCAACTACATCCTTCCTCAAGAAAGGGGACCAAAACTGTGCACAGTACTCCAGGTGCGGTCTCACCAATGCCTTGTACAGTTGCAACAACACTTCCCTATTTTTATACTCTGTTCCTTTATGAATAAGTGCCAAAATTCAATTTGCCTTCCTTATTACCTGCGGTACCTGCATACTAGCTTTCAGCAATTCATGCACGAGGACACCGAGATCCCTCTGCACTGAAGCATTCTGAAGTTTCTCTCCATTTAAATAATAAGTCATCTTTTTATTCTTCTGACCAAAATGGATAACCTCACACTTATCCATGTTAAACTCTATCTGCCAAATTTTGGCCCATTCACCTAACCTGTCCATATCCATTTGTAAATTTCTTATTTCTCCATTGCAGCTTACTTTCCCACCTATTTTGGTGTCATCTGCAAAGTTAGCTATAATACTTTTTATCCCTGAATCCAAGTCATTAATATAGATTGTAATTGGTTGGGGCCCAAGGACAGAACCCTGTGGCACCCCACTAGTTACAGTTTGCCATCCAGAAAAAGACCTATTTATCCTGACTGTCTGCTTTCTGTTGGTTAGCCAATCCTCTATCTGAGCTAATATATTACTCCTAACTCCAGGTGATCTTATCTTGTGAATTAATCTTTTGTGCGGCACCTTATTAAAGGCCTTCTGGAAATCCAGATATACTACAGGATCCCCATTATCCACTTTGCTTGTCACATCTTTAAAGAACTCTAGAAAATTAGTCAAACACAATTTACTCTTCATAAAACCATGCTGATCCTGATGGATTGCATTTTGACTTTCCAAATGTCCCATTACTACTTCCTTAATAAGGGATCCCAACAGTTTCCCAATGACAGACGTTAAACTAACTGGTCTATAGTTTCCTACATTCTGCCTTCTCCCCTTTTTGAATAAAGGCATTATATTAGCATTTTTCCAATCCACTGGAGCCTTTCCAGAATCCAGGGAATTTTGGAAGATTGTAGCCAATGTATCCACTATCTCCACTATCACTTCCTTTAAGATCCTGGGATGTAGGCCATCAGGTCCTGGGGATTTGTCACCCTTTAATCCCAATAGTTTGCTCAGTACTATTTCTAGTGATGGTGATTGTTCTAAGTTCCCCCTTCTCTATACCCTCTGCACTAGCAGTTACAATTGGGTAATTAATTAAGAAATTAAGCAATTAAGAAGTGGGCCATTCGGCAGCTCGACCCTGATCCACAATATAATAAGATCACAGCTGATCTGATAGTAACCTCAAATCTGCATCCCGCCTACCCCCAGTAACCAATCACCCCTTTGCTTACCAAGAACCTAGCCACCTCTGCCTTAAACATATTCAAAGACTCTGCTTCCACCACCTTCTCAGGAAGAGAGTTCCAAGGACTCACGACCCATGAGTGAAAAAAATTCTTCTCATCTCCGTTTTAAATGGGTGACTCCTTATTTTTAAACAGAAACCCCTAGTTCTAGATTCTCTCACAAGAGGAAACATCCTCTACACATCCACCCTGTCAAGACCCCTCAGGATCTTATGTGTTTCAATCAAGTCACCTCTCACTCTTCTAAACTCCAGCAGATACAAGCCTACTCTGTCCAGCCTTTCCTCATAAGACAACCCACCCATTCCAGGTATTAGTCTGGTAAACCTTCTCTGAACTGCTTCCAACACATTTACATCCTTCCTTAAATAAGGAGACCAATACTGTACACAGTACTCCAGATGTGGTCTCTCTGTGCTCTGTACAACTGAAGCAATAACCCCCCTACTTTTGTATTCAATTCCCTTCACAATAAATGGTAACATTCTATTAGCTTTATTTATTACTTGCTGTACCTGCACACTAGCCTTCTGCAATTCATACACTAAGACACCCAGATCTCTCTGCACTTCAGGGATCTGCAATCTATCACCATTTAGATAATATGCTTATCTTTTATTCTTCCTGCCAAACTTTCACAATTTCCCACATTATACTCCATTTGCCAGATCTTCGCCCACTCACTTAACCTTTATCTATCTTTTTGTAGCCTCTTAATGTCCTCTTCACAACTTACTTTCCTACCTATCTTTGTGTCATCAGCAAATTTGGCAACCATCCCATTCATCCAAGTCATTTATATAAATTGTAAACAGTTGAGGTCCCAGCACTGATCCTTGTGGCACACCACTCGTTACAGCCAATCCTCTATCCATGCCAATATGTTACCCACTACACCATGAGCTTTTATTTTCCACAATAACCTTTGATGTGGCACTTTATAAAATGCCTTCTGGAAATCTAAGTACAGTACATCCACCATTTCCGCTTTATCCACAGCACACATTACTTCCTCAAAGAACTCAAATAAGTTGGTTAAACATGATTTCCCTTTCACAAAAGCCTGATTACCTTGAACTTATCCAAATGCCCTGCTTTAGCTTCTTTAATAAAAGCTTCTAACATTTTCTCTATGACAGATGTTAAGCTAACTGGCCTGCAGTTTCCCACTTTCTGTCTCCCTCCCTTTTTGAATAGTGGAATTAGATTTGCTACCTTCCAATCTAATGGGGCCTTCCCCAAATCTAGGAAGTTTCAGAAAATTAAAACCAATGCATCAACTATCTCACCACCCACATCTTTTAACACCCTAGGATGTCCATCCGGACCCGGGCACTCATCAACCTGCAGCTCCAACAATTTACTCAATCGCACTTCTCTGGTGATTGTACTTTTCCTGAGTTCCTCCCTACCTTCCATTTCCTGATTTATTGCTGTTTCTGGGCATTATTTGTATCCTCTATAGTGAAGACTGTTGCAAAATACCTGTTCAATTCATCTGCCACCTCCTTGTTTTCTATTATCAATTCTCCAGACTCACTTTCTACAGGACCAATGTTCACTTTGTTAACTCATTTCTTTTTAAAATATTTATAGGAACTCTTGCTATCTGTTTTTATATTTCTGGTTAGCTTTCTCTAGTATTCTAATTTTTCCCTCCTTATTAATACTTTAGTGATCCTTTGCTGTTCCTTTTATTCTGTCCAATCTTCAGGCCTTATACCTATCTTTGCACAATTATATACTTTTTTCTTTGAGGTTGATGCTATCTTTAATATTTCTAGTTAGCCACAGATGTCCCTTAGACTTTTTCTTACTCGTTGGAATGTATCTATTCTCTGTATTCTGAACTATCCCCTTAAATGTTTGCCACTGCATCTTTATTGACTTATCCCTTCACCCAATTTGCCAATTCACTTTAGCCAGCTCTGCTTTCATGCCCTCATAATTGCCCTTATTTAAGTTTAAAAACATAGTCTCAGACCTACTCCTCTCTCCCTTAAACTGAATGTAAAATACAAGCATGTTATAGTTGCTGCTACTTAGGGGCACCTTTACTATGAGGTCATTAATTAATTCCATCTCGTTGCACAATGCCAGAATGTGCTGTTCTAGGAAACTATCCCGGAAACATTCCCATGAACTCCTCATCTAGGATACCTTTGCACATCTGATTTTTCCAGATTAAAAGTCAATGTGTAAATTAAAATCTCCCATGATTATCGCTGTGCCTTTCTGACAAGCTCCCATTATTTCTTCCTTTATGCTCCACCCTACCATGTGGTTACTATTAAGGGGCCTATGACTCCCACAAGCAACTTCTTGCCTTTATCATTTCTCATCCCTATTATTTGTCCCCACATACATCACGCAGCCTTCAGACCTGAGCTGAGTTAGATTATCTCAGTGAACACTGTGGCAGTGATGATATAATTGGTATCATTGATGCTAGGGTAAGGAGGGGTAAGGTAGGGAGGGGTAAGTGAGCCTGAATGAGTTCCACACATTTGAATGAAGCTTCAGGGGAACCTGGCCCTGTGAAACTGGAAAGAGAACAGCAGAAAATGAGGAGGTTTTTCTTTTAAAGTGCAATACATGAGTTTACCATTGCATTCAGCGAGAGCAGCAGCTACATCACCAGCAGCGAGGAAGTCAGTGATCTTCATTGTAAACCTGTGAACGAGAAGTGTTTGGACACATTACAGTCTAGAATAAATTGCTGGAATGTTTAGATCTTAGTCGTTCATTGAGCAAATATTCTAAACGATTAACAACTGGACACTCTTTCTATGAAGACCTCTCTGTTTCACTTTGTATTAAAATTTCTGTGATTCACTCTATATATGAACATACGCATTAAGAGCAGGAGTAGGCCACTCGGCCCCTCGAGCCTGTTCCATCATTCACTAAGATCATGGCGCATCTGATTTTAACCTCAACTTCACAATCCCACCTACCCCCAATAACCTTTCACCCCTCTGCTTATCAAGAATCTATTTACCTCTGCCTTAAAAATATTCAAAGACTCTGCCACAACCACCTGTTGAGGAAGAGAATTACAAAGTCTCACGGCCCTCGGAGAGAAAAAAAAAATCTCCTCGTCTCTGTCCTAAATGAGTGACCCCTTATTTTTAAACAGTGACCCATAGTTCTAGATTCTTCCACAAGAGGAAACATCCTTTCTACATCCATCCTGTCAAGACTCCTCAGGATCTTATACGTTTGAATCAAGTCGCCTCTTACTCTCCTAAACTCCAGTGGATACAAGCCTAGTCTGTCCAATCTTTCCTCATATGACAACCCGCCCATTCCTGGTATTAGTCTGGTAAACCTTCTCTGAACTGCTTCTAACGAATTTACATCCTTCCTTACATAAGGAGACCTGTGTACACAGTACTCCAGATGTGGTCTCACCAATGCCCTATAATAATGAAGCATAATCTCTCTACTTTTGTATTCAATTCCCTCGCAATGTCTATAGCGATCTCTCCCGCAGGTTTCACTGCCTGTTGAGTCAGCAGTCTTCATGAGAACCATAGGGAACACAAAGCTGTGAAGAACTCCCATTCATCAATGAAATTCTGAGCAATCCTGTGTTGCTGTAGTGAATTGATAAGGAGTTGGGAGCGTAAACTCTTGAGGTGAATCCCTTTTGCTGCTGAAGAATATAAAGATCAACTTGGACCCAAAACCTGTGTTTGTAGGAGTTTCATTTCACACATCTCACAAAGAGCTGCACAGGAATCTTAGTGCATTTCTGATGGTAACCTAACAAAGTGGATTAAGTATCACTTACCCGTGTGTTCTTCGGTGTCTAAGGCACGTAGTCGAGAGATAAGCTCTTGCACCTGTTGCCAGTTCCAATGTTGGATTTATATACTGTACAGACCATCCTGTACTGTTTTCAATGGCAGTTACAAAGGGGTGGAGATCTAGAACATGTAAACTATCGCAGTGGTATGAAAATGGGTCTGTTGGGGTCAGAACTTGCCCAGTTTACACTGTACACAAAGCTGAACAGGGTTGCCCTCCAAGAGCTCAAATGAGTGGGACGTTGTAGCTTCCCCTCCGTACCCAGTGGATCTACTCTTCTCACAAAGGCAAGAAGCTGTTTGAATGGACATTTAATCCATCAACAAAAAACAGAATAGAACTGTGTGCATCCACGGATATCTATGTGACCTGGGATCAACCAACATCAGTAATTCAAATTATTTCGTCATTATCACACTGCTGTTTGTGCGATCTTGTTGTGTACAAATTGGCTGTTGTGTGTCCCACATTACAACAGTGAGAGCACGCCATTGTCAGCAAAACAGTTTGGTATTTCCTGCGGTAATGGAAGTAAAAAGACTTGCATTTATATAGCACCTTTCACCACTTCGAGGCACCTCAAATAGCTTAACGGAAAATGAAGGGCTCTTGAAGTGTCGTCACTGTTGTAATGTAAGAAACAAAGCAGCCAATTTGTGCACAGCAAGCTCCCACAAACAGCATTGAGATACCAATTGAACGACCAGTTTTTGCTGGTGTTGGTTAAGAGAGGAATGTTACCCAGGAGAGTGTGAGAGCTCCTAGCTCTGTACTCCAGGATCTCTCACACTTCCCCGAAGCACTGGGACAGCGGGGAGAGGCCTGATTTTTACCTAAGAAACAGTGAGGTACTTCCTCAGTACTGACCCTCTGACAGTGCAGCACTCCCTCAGTACTGACCCTCTAACAGTACAGCACTCCCTCAGTACAGACGCTTTGACAGTGCGGCACTCCCTCAGTACTGACCCTTCGACAGTGCAGCACTCCCTCAGTACTGACCCTTTAACAGTACAGCACTCCCACAGTGCTGACCCTCTGACAGTGCAGCACTCCTTCAATACTGACCCTTCGACATTGCAGCACTCCCTCATACTGACCCTTAAACAGTGCAGCGCTCCCTCAGTACTGACCCTTAAACAGTGCAGCCCTCCCTCAATACTGACCATCCGACAGTGCAGCACTCCCTCTGTACTGATCCTCTGACAGTGCAGCACTCCCTCAGTCCTGACCCTCTGACAGTACAGCACTCCCTCATACTGACCCTCGGACAGTGGAGCATTCCCTCAGTACTGATCTTCTAACAGTGCAGCACTCCCTCAGTACAGACCCTTTGACAGCACAACATTCCCTCGGTATTGATCCTCTGACAGTGCAGCACTCCCTCAGTACAGACCCTTTGACAGTGCAGCACTCTCTCAGTACAGACCCTTTGACAGTGCAGCATTCCCTCAGTATTGATCCTCTGACAGTGCAGTACGTCCTTGGAAGTGGCAACCTCACTTATATGCTTAAATACTGGAGTGGGTCTTGATTAATAATGCGAATGTCTTTACAAACCGATTGCTGTGACCCCAAAATAACCAATGAGTAATATTGGGAGAAGGCAGTGGCATAATGATAATGTCACTGGACTAGTAATCCTGAAGCCTAGGTGTCTAATGCTAATGCTCTGCTAATGCTCTGGGGACATAGGTTCAAATCCCACCATGACAACTGGTGGAATTTAAATTCAATTAATAAAGTCTGGAATTGAACAGCTAGTCTCAATAATAGTGACCATGAAACCATTGTCGTTTCTCATAAAATCCCAACTGGTTCATGAATTTCTTCAGGAAAGTAAACCTCCTGTTCTTTCTCAGCCTGGCCTACATATCACTCTAGACCCACAGTTTGGGTTCTGCCAGGGTCACTCAGCTCCTGACCTCATTATAGCCTTGGTTCAAACTTGGACAAAAGAGCTGAACGCCTGAGGTGAGGTTCAAGTGTCTACTCTTGACATCAAGGCAGCATTTGACCGAGTGTGGCATCAATGAGCCCCAGCCATACTAGAGTCAATAGGAATTGGGGCAAAACTCTCCACTGGTTGGAGTCATTCCTAACACAAAGGAAGATGCTTGAGGTTGTTGGAGATCAGTCATATCAGCTCCAGGACATCACTGCAGGAGTTCCTCAGGTTAGTGTCCTAGGCCCAATCATCCTTAGCTACTTCATCAATCACCTTCCTTCCATCATAAGGTCAAAAGTGGGGATGTTCACTGGTGATTGCACAATGTTCAGCACCATTCACAACTTTTTTTATTCATTCATAAGATGGAGGTATTGTTGGCTAGACCAGTATTTAGTGCCCTTCTCTAGTTGCCCTTGAGAAGGTGGTGGTGAGCTGCCTCCTTGAACCTCTGCGGTCCATGTGGTGTTAGGGAGAGAATTCCAGGATTTTGACCCAGCGACAGTGAAGGAAAGGTGATATATTTCCAAGTCAGGATGGTGAGTGGCTTGGAGGGGAGCTTCCAGGTGGTGATGTTCCCATGTATCTGCTGCCCTTGTCCTTCTAGATGGTAGTGGCTGTGGGTTTGGAAGGTGCTGTCTAAATGGTGATAATATGGTGAGTTACTGGAGTGCATCTTGTAGATGATACACACTGCTGCTTTTGTGCGTCGGTGGTGGAAGGAGTGAATGTTTGTGGATGAGGTCCCAATCAAGAGGGCTGCTTTGTCCTGGACAGTGTCAAGCTTCTTGAGTTTTGTTAGAGCCGCACTCATCCTGGCAACTGGAGAGTATTCCATCACACTCCTGACTTGTGCCTTGTAGATGGTACAGGCTTTGGGGAGTCAGGAGGTGAATTACTCATCACAGGATTCCTAGCCACTGACCTGCTCTTGTGGCCACAGTATTTATATAAGAGGCCATAAGACATAGGAGCAGAAATTAGGCCATTCGGCCCATCGAGTGCTCTGCCATTCAATCATGGCTGATAAGTTTCTCAACCCCATTCTCCCGCCTTCTCCCCGTAACCTTTGATCCTCTTACCAATCAAGAACCTATCTATCTCGGTCTTAAATACACTCAATGACCTGGCCTCCACAGCATTCTGTGGCAACGAATTCCATAGATTCACCACTCTCTGGCTAAAGGAGGTTCTCCTCATCTCTGTTCTAAAAGGTCTTCCCTTTACTCTGAGGCTGTGCCCTCGGGTCCTAGTCTCTCCTATTAATGGAAACATCTTCCCCACGTCCACTCTATCCAGGCCTTTCAGTATATGGTTAGTTATATGGTTGGATTCTCTCTTGTTGGAGATGGTCATTGCCTGACACTTGTATGGCGCGAATGTTACTTGCCACTTGTCAGTCCAGGTGTTTCTGCATTTGGACATGGACTGCTTCAGTATCTGAGGAGTCACGAATGATGTTGAATATTGTGCAATCATCAGCGAACATCCCTACATCTGACCTTACAATGGAAGGAAGGTCATTGATGAAGCAGCTGAAGATGGTTGGGCCGAGGGCATTACCCTGAGGAACTCCAGCAGTGATGTCCTGGAGATAAGATGATTGACCTCCAACAACCACAACCATCTTCATTTGTGCTGGGTATGACTCCAATGGGTGGAGAGCTTTCCCCCGATTCCCATTGATTCCAGATTTGCTAGGGCTCCTTGATGCCACACTCGGTCAAATGCTGCTTTGATGTCAAGAACAGTCATTCTCACCTCACCTCTGGAGTTCAGCTCTTTTGTCCATGTTCGAACCAAGGCCGTAATGAGGTCAAGAGCAGATGCAGCCGGTGCCCATATGCAGCGAGATCTGGATAATATTCAGGCTTGGGCTGATAAGTGGGAAGTAACATTCATGCTACACAAGTGCCAGGCAATGACCTCCAACAAGAGAGAATCTAACCATCGCCACTTGACGTTCAATGGCATTACCATCGTTGAATCCCCCACCATCAACATCCTGGGAGTTACCATTGACCAGAAAATGAACTGGACTCACCATATAAATACTGTGGCTACAAGAGCAGGTCAGAGGCTGGGAATTCCTGAGGAGGCTAACTCACCTCCTGACTCCCCAAAGCCTGTCCACCATCTACAAGGCACAAGCCAGGAGTGTGATGGAATACTCTCCACTTGACTGGATGAGTCCATTTCCCACAACACTCAAGAAGCTCTAAACCATCCAGGACAAAGTTTGATTGGTGCCCCATCCACCAGCTTAAATATCCATTCCCTCCACCACCGATGCACAGTAGCAGCTGCGTATACCATCTACAAGATGCACTGCAGCAACTCACCAAGGCTCCCTATACAGCCCCTTTCCAAACTCATGACCACTACCACCAAGAAGGACAAGGACAGCAGACAGATGGGAACACCACCACCTGGAAGTTCCCCTCCAAGTCACTCACCATCCTGACTTGGAAATATATCGGCCGTTCCTTCACTGTCACTGGGTCAAAATCCTGCAACGCCCTCCATAGCAGTGCTGTGGATGTACCTACACCACATGGACTGCAGCGGTTCAAGGAGGCAGCTCACCACCACCTTCTCAAGGGCAATTAGGAATGGGCAATAAAAATGCTGGCTCAGCCAGCGATGCCCACACCCAGTAAAAAACATTTTAAAAAATTCCAGCAAGTTACTCACTGATTTCAGCACAGTCTCTGTCAAGTGGATATGTTCCCAGTCACACTGGATATCCAGTGTATGTTGGCGATTTTCATGGTGAAGCTGCTTCAAGGGGCACTGAGCTAGCCAGGATTCTTGCTCCCTAAGAAACAGCGGGTGGCCAATCAGCCCTTTTAGCCTGTGCTGCCTTTCAATGGCCCCCCCCCGATCACTATCCGGTTACCTCCAAGGGGAAGAGAGTGTGTGTGCTTTCTGGCTGAGATCAGCATCTTCCTTGGCTGGCATGGTCGGACAGCTTACACACACTCAGCCTGGGCTTTGGCCGCACTCTCATAGGTTCAGAGGATGTCTGCTCCTGTGCTCCGAGCTCAACTCAGAAAGGAGAAAATTGTGATTGGGGAGAACTGATTTTGAAAAGAGGTGAAGGCTGAGGTTAATAGCTCTTTAAAGACAGTGAGGGAGATGGCAGCATGTGAGGTGCGGTGGAAAGGTCAGTGTATGACTCAGCCACAGGAACTTGTAGACTAGCTGACCCTGTTTTGCTTATCGACACCGTAACTAGAAGTAAACCTGCAGATTTATGTGAGGACACAGGTTTGTAATTCATATAAACACACCTGCCGGAATCCTATTATGATTGCAAAAAGCAAGGTCACCCCATTTTTCGATACCACTACACAAATGTAATATATGTCCCCAAGTGTTTCACAGACATGGAGCATAGAACACTGGTAGAGATATTAGGGAGAGTGAATGAATGTTTGGGATAGATTGAGAGGGGTGGGAGAGAGCTCGTGAGGCAGACAGGGTGAACAGGGAGAGAAATCAGCCAGGTCTCCCTCCCCTGATTCCTGTACAGTGAATCCCTTTAGACGGTGCATTGTGTGGCTGTCAGATGAGGGCAAGACTAAGCTTTACTGATTATTGTGCCAATCACATCTGTTTATAGCCCCTCCTACCAGGAGATCTACTGTCATGGTGTGCCACGCTCATCTGGCTGACACCACCCTCACACTATAACTCACGCCATCCAATGTGGCTCATCTGCAACCACTCTGTGACCCTCCATCATCTAACTACACCTTGGTCGACCCCTCTTTCTGCTCCTCTTTGCCCTCTAGTGGGGATCTCTGTAGCTCTGATCAAAAATAATGGAAATACTGAGACTTTCTTTCCTGGTTGTCACTTTTTACTGTTCTTTTCCTCCTTACAATTTCCAGCACCTCTTCATTGCTCTGCTGCTCTGTATATGGAATTTTAAACTTGCATCTTAGCGCTCACATTCCAAAGGCCTCTATGTTCTTGCACAGATCGTTGTTTATTGTCCAGGTTTCTGAGGCAGACAGGAAAGTGGATAGAACGTAGCACCTTATGAGTTTTTTTCCTGATTCCTAGCTCGAGTTTTCTTGCTGTTTTCCTGAAGCCACAGTTCATTCTTTTTTTGGAAAATTATTTTTGAAAACCTTCAACTGAAATTCTGGAATTTGAAATGAGGCAGAAGAAACTGCTTTAAAACACCTCACGCGGTGAAGGTGAGAAAAAGCAAACAAGACGCCCCCTCCCCCAGCTCAAACCACCACCCCCACCAAAGAAGTGTGAAGAGAGGGAGAGAGGACAATGGGAACTGCTAGCCAGCCAGGAGATACAAACCTCTGCGGACACTCAAACCCCTGTGGAGGATGAAAGAAACTCCACCTCCTGTTGGTTTTCACTATCTTGAAATGCGTCAAAATTTCTCGGAAGAAACATGAAAACGTGATTAAGATAAAAGCAAAACACTGCGGATGCTGGAAATCTGAAGCAAAAATGGAAAATGCTGGAAAAACTCAGCAGGCCTGACAGCACCTGTGGACAGAAAAAAAGCAGAGTTAATGTTTCGAGTCCGTATGACTCTTCTTCAGAATGTGACTTGTCCACGAACAATGACTACAGCAGATATGGTAATCGAATTTCTTTGGAATGTACAGCCAGCAAGGCTTTAGGAACTGTGTTGGCCAAGAAGAAGCAGAGGAATCTGGAGAAGCTGTTAATGGAGCAGTAAGGAAGCTCTCTCTTTTAAGTAAAGCCCATATAAAATCCAGCATGGAGAGAGTGAATGTTGTTATGATCCCCAGCTGAGGTTACCCCTGGACAAGCCTGATCCCAGAATGGGACCCGGCTTGATAGATCCTAACTTTTATTTGTTTGTTTAGATACATGGAGAGGGGCTACCGAACAGAGTCACCAGAGTCAGTTTTAGCAAAAGAATAAAACTTTTATTAAACAAGAAAAGATGAACTATATTACAACACTCCTTCACCCACAACTATACCTCTACAGATATATGCAGATTTGTAAGGATAACACAAGTTACAAAAGTTATCTTATACTCTAATGTTCACAACAAATACACAGTTCACCTAAACCAATAGGCACTCTGTGGTCAGACACACCACACTCTGAAACCAAGCCACAGATGCCACCTCAACCAGATGCTATGGATCTCTCCTCAACTTCCCCCCACCAGCCCCAAACGCTTGTCACATTATGAGCCAACCAGTCTCACTGAACTCTGACTTTCACTCGAGGGTTTCCAATTTCCATTCTCCAGGAACTCGCTTTAGAATCTTTTCCCAAACCGATGCTTTCATTCAGATGCCTTACACAATGGTTCACCTCCAGAGTTTTGAACGCTCCTTTCAATGTCCCCCTACCCTGGGTCACCACATGCATTCAAACTCTCCTCTCTCTCACTGACTCAGCTGTCAACAGTTGCTTCACATGCCCATAGCAAAGAGTTACAGATCTTCAGTTGTCTCTTTGGAACTTCTGGCCTCTTGCAAGCTGTTTTCACTTTAAATATGCTTTCTGCAGCTTTTGTCTCTTTAATCTGAAGCTTGGAGCCTTTCTCTCTGCCCTTCACTCTTAATCTCACTTGACAGGACCTTTTCCAGGTTCCTATCCTTCCTTTGACTAGAAGGTCTGCTTGAGACTTTCTCCTGTTCAACTCCCCTGTCTATGGGGTCTTTTCTTTAGCTTGGAACTGACTATCTGTCCCCTTTGCTCCAGTCTCTCCTGGCAGCTGTCTTCAAAACCAACTGAACTCAAACAGCTTCCACATCAACTACTGTTTCTAGTTTCTTCTGTGTGTGTCTGTGAGAGGGACCTGCCTCTCTGAGTCCTTGTTGCCAGGCAACAGCCCAGTTTCTCTACTCTTGTTTGTTTAACTTAGCTGCAACAGTTGTAAAACTCTCATTAGAAATGCAGGCACCTTTTAAAGCAAAACTAAAAATCAAATTGACCTCTCCTCAACACACAGATACAGAAATGCAAATCAAACTCAAATATCGAAGCTAAAACTCATTCCTAACACCCACAAATACTAGTATAACTCACTTAAACTATCTCTATTTCTTAACAATGTTCACCAGAAAGAACCTCAGGAGGAACTCATCAATTTCTGGAAGACAGATTACAGATTTTAAAAAGTGAAACTGTCTCCAGCAAATGCAGTTACATGGACTTCAATTCAACTCCGGGATTTTAAAGGGGAACCAACCAACTTAAAATGGCCAAACGTTCAACAATCTACACCTCAAGGATAAGCAAAGGACTTACCTGTTTATTCTTTTCAACTGTTTATTTTGAACCCTAACTTTCCTTACTTCTGATACCTGCCTGTGTGTAACATTGTATCTTTTATTTATTTCCCCTTAGAGTTAGTGGCTAATAAACTTGCTCTTTCTTTGACTCAAGAAAGCCTTGTGATTGGCTCCTTATTGTTCACTGTATAGATAGTAAAAAATACGTTTGGATTTGGAAAAGGCACCCACAGGGAAAAGAAATTTAAAAACCTTTGTTGTGACCCACTGAGGAGGCTGAATAAAAGGGAGCCAGTTCACTCCTCCTCACCCAGTCTTAACATTGTTAACATTCTACATCTTCACAAAATTACTCCTGGCTATCTCTATCCTTCCTCTAAATTCGGCAGTGTATTTGGCGTCTTCTGTTATCATTTGTCTTAAATTGACAAACTTATCTACTTGTTCCAGTGTGACACCGTCCACTTCAATCTTCACCCTAGTTTCTTCTAATATATTCCTTCTGATGACCATTGTTTCTGTCCTTTTGGTGTTCATACTCAATCCAAACGCGAAACTTCCAGCTTTTACTTGATCTGCGAGATTTTGCAGGGACTCTTCTGATTCTGCAAGTACAGCCTAAACTTGTTGTGTTCTTGCCTCCAATTTTTACATTTGATTCTCTGAATATTTGTTCTGTGTTATATTGAGTAACTGTGGCTGCAGTACACAGCCTTGTCGTAATCCTCTGGTCACTTCATCTTGTCAAAGTACAACTCATGTTGCCATTCCTGGGCCTGTGTGCAGTTCACATGTCAATAGGAGAACAGAGCCACAGACCATGGAGTTTAAATCTATTTTAGTATTTTACTATATTGCTATGTTGTTGTGCTATTGTGTTACTGTAGAACAGGATTGATCTGTTCCTATTTTAGATGGTTACAATATTACTGTGTTACTTTAGCCCGGACTTTGCTGTCATTAGTCCGTGAAACCGACAGCAATTCTGGTGTCCGCACATGCATAAATTAAAAGTGGAAATTCAGAAGTTGGGGTCGGTGATTCCCCACTCCCCCCGCCCCCCAAGAATAGGCTGTTGAATTCAATGTAGTACATAAACCGCTCGGTGTAGTACATGAACCGCTCGGTGTAGTACATAAACCGCTCGGTGTAGTACATAAACCGCTCGGTGTAGTACATGAACCACTTGGTGTAGTACATAAACCGCTCGGTGTAGTACATGAACCACTCGGTGTAGCACATGAACCATTCGGTGTAGTACATGAACCGCTCAGTGTAGTACATGAACCATTCGGTGTAGTACATGAACCATTCGGTGTAGTACATGAACCGCTCGGTATAGTACATAAACCGCTCAGTGTAGTACATGAACCACTTGGTGTAGTACATAAACCGCTCGGTGTAGTACATGAACCACTCGGTGTAGTACATGAACCATTCGGTGTAGTACATGAACCATTCGGTGTAGTACATAAACCGCTCGGTGTAGTACATAAACCACTCGGTGTAGTACATGAACCACTTGGTGTAGTACATAAACCGCTCGGTGTAGTACATGAACCACTCGGTGTAGTACATGAACCATTCGGTGTAGTACATGAACCGCTCGGTGTAGTACATAAACCGCTCGGTGTAGTACATGAACCATTCGGTGTAGTACATGAACCACTTGGTGTAGTACATGAACCGTTCGGTGTAGTACACGAACCACTCAGTGTAGTACATGAACCGCTCGGTGTAGTACATAAACCGCTTGGTGTAGTATACAAACCACTCGGTGTAGTACATAAACCCGCTTGGTGTAGTACATAAACCGCTCGGTGTAGTACATGAACCACTTGGTGTAGTACATAAACCGCTCGGTGTAGTACATGAACCACTCGGTGTAGTACATGAACCATTCGGTGTAGTACATGAACCGCTCGGTGTAGTACATAAACCGCTCGGTATAGTACATGAACCACTCGGTGTAGTACATGAACCATTCGGTGTAGTACATGAACCACTTGGTGTAGTACATGAACCGTTCGGTGTAGTACATGAACCACTCAGTGTAGTACATGAACCGCTCGGTGTAGTACATAAACTGCTTGGTGTAGTATATAAACCGCTCGGTGTAGTACATAAACCCGCTTGGTGTAGTACATAAACCGCTCGGTGTAGTAAATAAACCGCTCGGTGTGGTACATGAACGGCTCGGTGTAGTACATAAACCGCTTATTGTAGTACATAAACTGCTTGGTGTTGTACATAAACTGCTCGGTGTAGTACATGAACCACTTGGTGTAGTACATGAACCACTTGGTGTAGTACATGAACCACTCGGTGTAGTACATGAATGGCTCGGTGTAGTACATAAACCGCTTATTGTAGTACATAAACTGCTTGGTGTTGTACATAAACTGCTCGGTGTAGTACATGAACCACTTGGTGTAGTACATGAACCACTCGGTGTAGTACATGAATGGCTCGGTGTAGTACATAAACCGCTCGGTGTAGTACATGAACCGCTCGGTGTAGTACATGAACCACTCTGTGTAGTACATAAACCGCTGTGTAGTAAATGAACCACTCAGTGTAGAACATAAACCGCTCGGTGTAGTACATGAACCGCTTGGTGTAGTACATGAACCGCTCGGTGTATTACATAAACTGCTCGGTGTAGTACATAAACCCGCTTGGTGTAGTACATAAACCGCTTGGTGTTGTACATAAACAGCTCGGTTTAGTACATGAACAGCTCGGTGTAGTACATAAACTGCTCGGTGTAGTACATGAACCACTTGGTGTAGTACATGAACCACTCGGTGTAGTACATAAATCACTCGGTGTAGTACATGAATGGCTCGGCGTAGTACATAAACTGCTCGGTGTAGTACATGAACCACTTGGTGTAGTACATGAACCACTCGGTGTAGTACATAAACCACTCGGTGTAGTACATAAACCCGCTCGGTGTAGTACATAAGCCCGCTCAGTGTAATACATAAACCGCTTGGTGTGATACATGAACGGCTCGGTGTAGTACATAAACCCACTTGGTGTAGTACATAAACCGCTCGGTGTAGTACATAAACCCGCTTGGTGTAGTACATAAATCGCTCAGTGTAGTACATGAACCACTTGGTGTAGTACATGAATGGCTCGATGTAGTACATAAACCGTTCGGTGTATTACATGAACCACTCGGTGTAGTACATGAACCACTCTGTGTAGTACATAAACCGCTTGATGTAGTACATGAACCACTCAGTGTAGTACGTAAACCACTCGGTGTAGTACATGAACTGCTCGGTGTAGTACATGAACCGCTCGGTGTAGTACATAAACCGCTCGGTATAGTACATGAACCGCTCGGTATAGTACATGAACCGCTCGGTGTAGTACATAAACCGCTCGGTGTAGTACATAAATCGCTCAGTGTGTTACATAAACCCGTTCGGTGTAGTACATAAACCGCTTGGTGTAGTACATAAACCACTCAATGTAGTACATAAACCGCTCAGTGTGGTACATAAATCGCTCGGTGTAGTACATAAACCACTTGGTGCAGTACATAAATCACTCGGTGTAGTATATAAACCACTCGGTGCAGTATATAAACCACTCGGTGCAGTACATAAACCACTCGGTGCAGTATATAAACCACTCAGTGCAGTATATAAACCACTTGGTGCAGTATATAAACCACTCGGTGCAGTACATAAACCACTCTGTGCAGTATATAAACCACTCGGTGCAGTATATAAACCACTCGGTGCAGTACATAAATCACTCGGTGCAGTATATTAACCACCAACTATTGGAAGGGATGTAGAGAAACAAATTTGCAAAGAAATTACAGAGAATTGCAAGAATTATAGAGTAATTATAATGGGAGACTTCAATTATCCAAATATAGACTGGTATAGGAATAGTGCAAAGGGACAAGAGGGGCAAGAGTTCCTGGAATTTGTTCAAGATAGTTTTCTGCAGCATATGTCCAACGAGAGGGTAGGCACTGATGGACCTGGTTCTGGGGAATGAATTGGCCCAAGTGGATCAAATATCAGTGAGGGAGCATTTAGGGGACAGTGACCATTGTATCATAAGGTTTATGTTGGCCATGGAAATGGACAGAGAACAACCCAGAGCAGGGATAATTAACTGGTGGAAAGCCAACCTCGATGGGATGAGAATGCATCTGAGTTGAGTGAGTTGGAATCAAAGGTTGGCAGAAAAGACAGTGGCTGAACAATGGGTCACCTTGAAAGAAAAAGTATTGCAGATCACATCAAGGTATATCCCCTTGAAGGGGACAGGTAGGACAAATAAAGCCAGAGTGCCCTGGATGACGCGAGAGATAGAGGTGAAGATGAAAATTAAGAAGTGCGCGTATGACAGATATCAGGTAGAAAATACAATGGCGAATCAGGGGAAGTGAAAAACTAATAAGAAAAGCAAGGAGAGAGAATGAAAAGAGACTGGCAACTAATATAAAAGGGAATCCCAAGGTCGTGTATAAGCAAATAATTAATAAAAAGGTGGTAAAAGAAAGAGTAGGGCCGATTAGGGATTAAAAAAAAGGGGACTTGCACATGGAGGCTGGAGAAATAACAGAGGTATCAAATGAATACTTTGCATCTGGCTTTACCAAGGAAGAAGATGCCACCCAGGCTGAGGTGAGAGAGGGATAAATTGGTACACTTAAAGAATTTACAATTGAGAAGGAAGAAGTTTTAGAAAGACTATCTTTACTTAAAATGGACAAGGCACCAGGACTGGATGAGATGCATCCAAGGGTACAGAAGGAAGTGAGAGTAGAAATTGCAGAGACACTAGTGATAATCTTCCTTAGACACAGGGGAGGCGCCAGAGAGCTGGAGATTTGTGAATGTTACACCCTTGTTCAAAAAGGGGTGCAAGGATAAAGCTGGTAACTACAGACCAGTCAGTTTGACTTCAGCAGTAGGAGAACTTCTGGAAACCAGAGTTTGGGACAAAATCAATAGTCACTTAGACAAGTGCAGGATAATTAAGGAAAGCCAGCAAGGTTCATTACGGGAAAATCATATTAAACTAATTTGGAGTTTTTCGAGGAGGTAATAGAGAAGGTTGATAAGGGCAATGCTGTTGTTAGGGGGAAATAAAGGGATACAGTATAGGGATACAGTAAGGACTCATTGAAGGGAATCAATACTTAAAACACCCAAGCAGGCAAAACCTGTCTGCGTAAGCAGTTGACAGTTAAAGGCCAGGCTGGACAGAGAGAAATCTAAACGTTGCACATTCTCAGGGCTTGTGAGTATCAGCAAGGCCATATTGGACAAAGAAGAATGTAAATTTGATAGTTTGAGTGGTTTGGGAGTCAGACTGGAGCCTTAGGTTGGAAAACAACTAAGATTGAGCCTGTTTATAGCAGATAGGGAAAGAACAGCTGGTCTTAGTTTAGGTAAGAGGGAGGGTCTCTGCCTGGGTGTGAAACAAATAGGGACATACAATACATGTACTTATCACCAGAATTGTCAGTTTAATGTAAACCAATATGTTGACAAGATCGAAATCTGGAAACTGTTCTGTACGTGGCCAATAATGTATAAATATGATGAACACTTGTAGTTTAGCAGAGTGCAGTCTCAAGCTGTATTGAGATGGCGCCCTCCTTGTAATTGCTCGAATAAATGATTATAACCTGTACCTGAGTCTCCTGTGGTCCATTCATCAAAGACACCACAACACTGTTGATGTGATGTATATGGATTTTCAAAAGGCATTTGATACAGTGCCACACAACATACTTGTGAGCAGAATTCTAGCTCATGGAATAAAAGGGAAAGTAGGCACTTGGATAAGAAATTGGATGAGTGACAGGAAACAAAGATGGTTATTTTTCAGATTGGAGGAAGGTTTGTAGTGGAGTTCCTCAGAGGTCAGTGTTGGGACCCTTGCTCTTCCTGATATATATTAATGACCCAGACTGTGGTGTGCAGGGCACGATTTCAAAGTTTGCAGTTGATATGAAGATTGCAAATGTTGCTGAGGATAGTCTTAAACTTCAAAAGGACATAGACATGTTGGTGGATTGAGCAGACAATAATGAGGGAGCAGTGCAGCCTCAGTGTAGTACTAACGTAAAGCTGCACTATCAGTGTAATACTGAAGCAGCAGTGCAGTATCAGCGTAATACTGAAGCAGCAGTGCAGTATCAGCGTAATACTGAAGCAGCAGTGCAGTATCAGCGTAATACTGAAGCAGCAGTGCAGTATCAGTGTAATACTGAGGGAGTGATGCAGTATCAGTGTAATACTGAGAGAGCGGTGCAGTATCAGTGTAATACTGAGAGAGTGGTGCAGTATCAGCGTAATACTGAAGCAGCAGTGCAGTATCAGCGTAATACTGAAGGAGCGGTGCAGTATCAGTGTAATACTGAGGGAGCGGTGTAGTATCAGTGTAATACTGAGGGATTGGTATAGTATCAGTGTAATATTGAGGGAGCAGTGCAGTATCAGCGTAATACTGAAGGAGCGGTGCAGTATCAGTGTAATACTGAGGGAGCGGTGTAGTATCAGTGTAATACTGAGGGATTGGTGTAGTATCAGTGTAATACTGAGGGATTGGTGTAGTATCAGTGTAATACTGAGGGATTGGTGTAGTATCAGTGTAATACTGAGGGATTGGTGTAGTATCAGTGTAATACTGAGGGATTGGTGTAGTATCAGCGTATCAGGGGGAAAACTCTCTGTTGGTTAGAGTCATATCCAACTCAAAGGAAGATGGTTGTGGCTGTAGGAGGTCAGTCATCTCAGTTCCAGGACATCACTGCAGGAGTTCCTCAGGGTAGTGTCCTCGGCCCGACCATCTTCAGCTGCTTCATCAATGACCTTCCTTCCATCACAAGGTCAGAAGTGGGGATGTTCACTGATGATTGCACAATGTTCAGCACCATTCACGACTCCTCAGATACTGAAGCAGTCCATGTCCAAATGCAGCAAGACCTGGACAATATCCAGGCTTGGGCTGACAAGTGGCAAGTAACATTCAGGCCACACAAGTACCAGGCAATGACCATCTCCAACAAGAGAGAATCCAACCATCGCCCCTTAATGTTTAATGGCATTACCATCACTGAATCCCCCACTATCAACATCTTGGGGGTTACCATTAACCAGAAACTGAACTGGACCAGCCATATAAATACTGTGGCTACAAGAGCAGGTCAGAGGCTGGGAATTATGTGGAGAATAACTCACCTCCTGACTCCCCAAAGCCTGTCCACCATCTACAAGGCAGAAGTCAGGAATGTGATGGAATAGTCCCCACTTGCCTGTATGAGTGCAGCTCCCACAATACTTGAGGAGCTTGACACTGT